>NC_090652.1:241595468-241870468 GCF_040937935.1 Hyperolius riggenbachi | reverse complement strand
CCACCTACCTACGTGAGTGCACGCAGTGTGATATACCACTCCGTGCATACCCGATATGGACAAAACAGGTAGAGGAAGAGGAAGAGGTAGTGGCAGAGGCAGAGGAAGGCCACCCGGCAGGTCTGCGCGAGGTCGTGTAAATGTAATTTCGTGTGGACCTGGCCCACAGTACAGTGCTCGGAAGAAGGCACGTCCCATCACCTCCCAAGATTGTCAGGACGTGGTTGAGTATTTAGCGACACAGAACACCTCATCTTGCTCAGCCACCAGCGCTACTACTAGCACCACTTCCGATGCATTTGACACTTCGCAAGAATTATTTAGTGGTGGTGAAATCACTGATGCACAGCCATTGTTACAGCCAGATGAATTTTCACCAGCTCATATGTCTGCGTTACGCGACAACACTATGGATGTAACGTGTAAGGAGGATGAAGGACCTACACATTTGGATTTTTCTGAGGCAAGCGAAGCTGGGCAGGATGATTACGATGATGACGATGATAGGGATCCTCTGTATGTTCCCAATAGAGGAGATGAAGAGGGGGACAGTTCAGAGGGGGAGTCAGAGAGTAGTAGGAGGATAGAAGTTGCTGAAAGAAGCTGGGGCAGCTCTTCGTCAGAAACAGCTGGTGGCAGAGTCCGGCACCATGTATCGCCAGATTCGCCACCTATGTACAGCCAGCCAACTTGCCCTTCAGCATCAGCTGCTGAGGTGCCCACATCCCAGGGTGGCTCAGCGGTGTGGAAATTTTTTAATGTGTGTGCCTCAGATCGGACCAAAGCCATCTGTTCGCTCTGCCAACAAAAATTGAGCCGTGGAAAGGCCAACACTCACGTAGGGACAAGTGCCTTACGAAGGCACCTGCAGAAAAGGCACAAACAGCAATGGGATGGCCACCTGAGCAAAAGCAGCAGCAGCACACAAAAGCAAAGTCACCCTCCTTCTCCTCTTCCTCCTTCAGGTGCATCATCTGCTTATGCCGCTCTCTCCCTTGCACCTTCACAGGCACCCTCCTCCACTCCGCCTCTGCCCTTGAGCGGTTCCTGCTCCTCTGCCCACAGCAGCAGTCAGGTGTCCGTGAAGGAAATGTTTGAGCGGAAGAAGCCACTTTTGGCCAGTCACCCCCTTGCCCGGCGTCTGACAGCTGGCGTGGCGGAACTGTTAGCTCGCCAGCTGTTACCATACCGGCTGGTGGACTCTGAGGCCTTCCGTAAATTTGTGGCCATCGGAACACCGCAGTGGAAGATGCCAGGCCGCACTTATTTTTCCAGAAAGGCCATACCCCAACTGCACCGTGAAGTTGAGAGGCAAGTGGTGTCATCTCTTGCGAAGAGCGTTGGGTCAAGGGTACACCTGACCACGGATGCCTGGTCTGCCAAGCACGGGCAGGGCCGCTACATTACCTACACAGCCCATTGGGTGAACCTGGTGGTGAACGATGGCAAGCAGAAAGCGGCGGACCAAATTGTGACACCTCCACGGCTTGCAGGCAGGCCTCCTGCCACCTCCTCTCCTCCTGCTACATGCTCTTCGCTGTCCTCCTCCTCCTCCTTGGCTGAGTGGCAGTTCTCCTCTCCAGCTACACAGCCCCAGCTCCGCAGGGCCTATGCTGCATGCCAGGTACGACGGTGTCACGCCATCTTAGACATGGCTTGTCTCAAAGCGGAGAGTCACACTGGAGCAGCTCTCCTGGCTGCTCTTAAGAAACAGGTGGATGAGTGGCTGACCCCGCACCACCTGGAGATAGGCAACGTGGTGTGCGACAACGGCAGCAATCTGCTTGCCGCTTTGCATATGGGGAAGCTGACACACATACCCTGCATGGCACATGTCATGAATCTGGTGGTTCAAAGATTTGTGGCAAAGTACCCTGGCTTAGCGGATGTCCTGAAGCAGGCCAGGAAGTTCTGTGGGCATTTGAGGCGCTCTTACACAGCCATGGCACGATTTGCAGAAATTCAGCGTAAAAACAACATGCCGGTGAGACGCCTCATTTGCGATAGCCCCACTCGCTGGAACTCGACCCTCCTCATGTTCTCCCGCCTGCTAGAACAGAAGAAAGCCGTCACCCAGTACCTCTACAACTGGAGTAGAACGAAACAGTCTGGGAAGATGGGGATGTTCTGGCCCGACAACTGGACAATGATGAAAAATGCATGCAGGCTCATGCGGCCGTTTGAGGAGGTGACCAACCTGGTGAGCCGCAGTGAGGGCACCATCAGCGACTTAATTCCCTACGCGTACTTCTTGGAGCGTGCTGTGCGTAGAGTGGCGGATGAAGCTGCGAATGAGCGTGACCAGGAACCGTTACGGCAGGAACAGGCATGGGACCAATTTTCATCAGACCCAGCTGTTTCCTCAACACCTGCGGCAGCACAGAGGGGGGAGGAGGAGGAAGAAGAGAGGTCATGTGCAGAAGATGAGTCAGACTCAGAGGATGATGAGCAAGG
Organism: Hyperolius riggenbachi; assembly: GCF_040937935.1. Lineage (NCBI taxonomy): Eukaryota > Metazoa > Chordata > Amphibia > Anura > Hyperoliidae > Hyperolius > Hyperolius riggenbachi. Next base: position 241,868,014 of record NC_090652.1, on the reverse strand, counting down.
TGTTTCTTTGGGGGAGGAGGAGGAGGAGGAGGGGACAGCGGCAGGAGAACAACCGCAGCAGGCGTCGCAGGGGGCTTGTGCTGCGCAACCTTCCCGTGGTATTGTTCGCGGCTGGGGGGAGGAGGTTGACTTACCTGACGTCACTGAGGAAGAGCAAGAGGAGATGGAGGGTACTGGATCCGACTTTGTGCAGATGTCGTCTTTTATGCTGTCCTGCCTGTTGAGGGACCCCCGTATAAAAAACCTCAAGGGGAATGAGCTGTACTGGGTGGCCACACTACTAGACCCTCGGTACAGGCACAAAGTGGCGGACCTGTTACCAACTCACCGGAAGGTGGAAAGGATGCAGCACATGCAGAACCAGCTGTCAACTATGCTTTACAATGCCTTTAAGGGTGATGTGACGGCACAACGCCAGCAAGGTACCACTGCCACTAATCCTCCTCCCGTGTCCACGCAGTCAAAGACAGGACGCTCCAGCGATCTCATGGTGATGTCGGACATGCGGACGTTCTTTAGTCCAACGCCTCGCCGTAGCCCTTCCGGATCCACCCTCCACCAACGCCTGGAACGGCAGGTAGCCGACTACCTGGCCTTAAGTGTGGATGTAGACACTGCTGTGAACAGCGATGAGGAACCCTTGAACTACTGGGTGCGCAGGCTTGACCTGTGGCCAGAGCTGTCCCAATTTGCCATCCAACTTCTCTCCTGCCCTGCCGCAAGCGTCCTCTCAGAAAGGACCTTCAGCGCAGCTGGAGGCATTGTCACAGAGAAGAGAAGTCGCCTAAGTCACAAAAGTGTTAAGTACCTCACCTTTATAAAAATGAATGAGGCATGGATCCCGGAGGGCTGCTGCCCGCCCCAAGACTAAGTCAGTCCCCGCACATACAGCATCTCTGCCTGCACGCCGTGTGACTGGCTGCCTGGCCTGCCCCAAGAAGACTAAGTCGCTCCCAGTCCCTCCACACAGCATGTCTGCCTGCAGGCCGCTTCACTACCTTCTCCGCCACCACCAACAGGGTCCGGGACTCCAGGCGGATTGCTGAATTTTTTAGGCCGCTGCTAGCAGCGGCCGCTGTAATAATTTTTCGGGTGCGTGTACATGACTGCCTAATTTTTCTGGCTGCACTGCGGGCAGCTGCAACAACAAAAGAAAAGGCATGAACATGCGCCCATTCCCCTTCGTGATCATTACCTTGCCGTGGTGAAGGGGCTTGCGTATCACAATGGAGCAATGACCGGCGCCTAGATGAGTGTCTCGGGGGGCACACCCACGATAATAAGGTCGTTGCCTCATTGTGGTCAGACCAAATTTGATCAGCTGGACAGTCACTGTTCTGTCATTCAGCTACATCAGCCAGGTGACTGACCATATGGGCTGTAAAGCCACCAAAACCTGCACTCTCGCCATGGTGCGCACCAGTCCAGCACGGCCGTCACTACACAAACAGCTGTTTGCGGTGCGTTACACGATGAGTTTGGTGCGTCAGTGTGAAGCAGTACCTTAATTACACTACCTGATTGATGTATACACATGCAAGATGTTTGAAAGCACTTTAGGCCTGTCATTTAACATTCAATGTGATTTCTGCCCTTAAAACGCTGCTTTGCGTCAAATCCAGATTTTTCCCGGGGACTTTTGGCATGTATCCCACTCCGCCATCCCCCCCTCCAGGTGTTAGACCCCTTGAAACATCTTTTCCATCACTTTTGTGGCCAGCATAATTAATTTTTTTTTTCAAAGTTCGCATCCCCATTGAAGTCTATTGCGGTTCGCGAACTTTAACGCGAACCGAACCTTTCGCGAAAGTTCGCGAACCCGGTTCGCGAACCGAAAATCGGAGGTTCGGCCCAACTCTACTCCCCATCAGATAGAAGATGCTGCACACAAAGATGCTGTACACATGCAAAAGATCAGTATCTGCAAAAGTTCAGTTTCCTGCAAATTGCATCCATCATCTATGATATCTGCAGATCTCATACTCACCTTGTTTACTGTAATGCAGATCCACCAGGATGGATTGTCAGATCCGCAGATGATTGTCTGATCTGCAGATGAATGTCTGTGTGTATGGGATCTGCAGATATCATAGACTATGAATGCAATTTGCAGGAACTGATCTTTTGCAGGAACTGATCTTTTGCATGTGTAGCATCTTTGTGTACAGCATCTTGCAAAGATTTCTAACTGATGGGGAGTTCAGCTCAATAGAATAGACTGTGTAGATATGTTCTCATACTACATGGTAGGGAGTAAAATTGGTCTGTGATCTTTTATTTCCCACAGACTTTTATCTGATGTGTGTACCCACCTTTACAGTAAAGACCTGGGTGGCGATGGGTTTCTTCAAAATCTAAAAATCCAGTTGCAATTGGACAACCACCCAGTGTGAGTAGTATCGATTTATGTGAAGTATTCACAAAAGGTTCCTACACACGCTACTACACTGCTGACAGAAGATAGATTCCTCACCTGTTCTCTTGACGAAATGCGCAAACTACTGATGCCACTGTGTACCTGCTTAGGCTGAACTCTTAACCCAGCCTCCCTCATTGTAAGTCCATGGTTTACAGTATTACATGGTCCACAAGCGTAGCAAGAATTTCATTCGAAAGATTTTGTTGCCTTCTTTGTCCATGTTTTATGCCTCCTCCGGGTCTTCCTCTCCCTCTTCCTCTGTCTCCACCTCCACCTTGTTCTGTCTGGATGCTTCCTCCCATCCGCACTCTCCCTCTTGCTCTGACACCATCCATTTTTGTTGAAGATAGGCATCTTGTTGCCTTTTTATAGTATTTAAAAACCTGATTGGTATGTGCATAATTATGCACTTGTGTGTGTGCACACCTGGTGACTGTGTTTAACCAATTGGTTCATGTGAGTTTTCATTTGAGAGCCTTTGCTTTGATATTGCAAGGAAGTGTCTATATGAACGATTTTTGAGTCAAATGTACACAAATTGTGTTTAGTGTTTTGAAAATCACTGTGTGTAGAGTTTTGCAAAAAGTGGGAAACTGACAATGTGCTTATAGTTGTGCCAATTTGAAAATGTATTTTGCTCTTTGAGTGTTAGGTTCTGTAAATTGTGGGAAAGTTGTAATTTTAGTGTGTAAGCATTTGAAGAAAACTGTAAAGTCAATGGATCACTGGAGAACTGCACATCCCTTCGCTTGCATTTTTCCCCGTGATTTTGAATTAGACAGCATTCTTATTTTTTTTTCTGAACATTCGCTCATAATTATAATGTATTACGTTGCATCCGAAAAATAATGAAAAATAAAATTTAAAAATGAGCACGAACACAAAATAATGGAAACTCTGAAATTGCTGGGGAAAAAAAAGCACAGTAAAGTGTGTTCCCTGCAGCCCTGTTTCTATGGGCGTGTGATACATGCAATCACCCGAGCACTGGATTCTTGCGGCAGGAGGGGGGCGCAGTGGCAGTGGGAGCGGGCATAATAGTAATAACTCACCTTGCTTCAGCTGGATAGCCGACCCACGCAGCTTCAATGTCTTTCCTTTTGCGGTATCTGTCTCAGTAACAGCGCTGTTACTGAGACAGATGCCGGGAAAGAAAAAGCACTGAAGCTGCGTGGGATTGGCTATTCGGCTGAAGGAAGGTTATTACTATTATGCCTGCTCCCACCGCCGCTGCAGCACCTACCTATCTAACCTATACTGCAGGCACCTACCTACCTAACATATACTGCAGTCACTTACCTACCTAACCTATACTGCAGCACCTACCTACCTAACATATACTGCAGTCACTTACCTACCTAACCTATACTGCAGTACCTACCTACCTAACCTATACTGCAGCACCTGCTTACCTAACCTATACTGCAGCACCTACTTACCTAACCTATACTGGGTGCCAGTATGCTTGTTTACCATGCTGAAACCAAGACAATCCCAGCCTTTCTGACTGGAAGCTCAGATATTAGCTACACTTTATCACTGGACATGGAAGTTAATGTCCTTTAAGGCAGGGAAAACATTTGTAGATTGATGCACATTTTTCTGCACATAGCAAAATGCACACTACCACACTGGCCATTAAAGTCAATGGATAACTGGAGAACTGCACATCCCTTCGCTTGCATTTTTCCCCGTGATTTTGAATTGGACAGCATTCTTCTTTTTTTTTTTTTTCTGAAAATTCGCTCATAATTATAATGTATTACGTCGCATCCGAAAAATAATGAAAAAAAATTGAAAAATACCAGGTGCTGCCTATCTAACCCATACTGCAGTCACTTACCTATCTAACCTATACTGCAGGCACCTACCTATCTAACCTATACTGTGGGCACCTACCTATCTAACCTATACTGCAGTCACTTACCTATCTAACCTATACTGCAGGCACCTACCTATCTAACCTATACTGCGGACACCTACCTATCCAACCTATACTGCGGGCACCTACCTATCTAACCTATACTGCAGGCACCTACCTACCTAACATATACTGCAGGCACCTATCTAACCTATACTGCAGTCACTTACCTATCTTCCTTTTACTGCAGGCACCTACCTATCTAACCTATAATGCAGCATCTACCTATCTAACCTATACTGCAGTCAATAACCTACCTAACCTAAGCAGCAGGCACCTACCTATCTAACCTATACTGCGGGTAGTGTTGGGCGAACAGTTTTCGCCACTGTTCGGGTTCTGCAGAACATCACCCTGTTCGGGTGATGTTCGAGTTCGGCCGAACACCTAATGGTGTTCGGCCTTTTAAGTTCGGGTTCGGCCCGAACTATTGAATGGCCGCCGACAGGGCCGAACAGGGCCCCTGTTCGGCCGAACAGGGCCCTGTTCGCCCGAACATGCCGCAATACGGCCCCCCTATGGGGTCGCAGGCATAAGGGGGGAGCATGCCCCGATCGCGGGGGGGGGGGGGGGGGGGTCGGAAATTCCCACCACCCCCTCCGCTAGCGCTCCCCCCTCTGCCCGCTTCCCCATACAAAAGTTTAAGGAAAGTACCTGCGGTAGTGGATGGCCTGGCAGTGGCACTGTGGAGTGAGGAGGAGGAGTCCGGAGAGTGACGCGTTGAGGGAGGCCGGGCAGCGGGCGTGAGGTCATAGAAAGGGCGGAAGTACCACAAGGGTACTACCGCTGAACCGCCCGCTGCCCGGCCTCCCTCAACACGTCACTCTCCGGACTCCTCCTCCTCACTCCACAGTGCCACTGCCAGGCCATCCACTACCACAGGTACTTTCCTGAAACTTTTGTATGGGGAAGCGGGCAGAGGGGGGAGCGCTAGCGGAGGGGGTGGGGGGAATTTCCGACCCCCCCCCCCCCGCGATCGGGGCATGCTCCCCCCTTATGCCTGCGACCCCATAGGGCCCCCAAAAGCGGGATGTTCGGGAAGTTCGGGGTTCGGCCCGAACATGCCGAACATCTCGGCCATGTTCGGCGAACTTTCCCGAACCCGAACATCCAGGTGTTCGCCCATCACTAACTGCGGGCACCTAGCTATCTAACCCATACTGGTGGCACCTACGTAGCTAACCTATACTGTGGGCACCTATACCTGGCTCCACGGTGATGGTGGTGGGGTGGTGGTGGGTGGGGTGATTTTTACACCCTCGCCCTGGGTGAAATTTATCCTAGAAACTGCCCCGTTTCCCTGCCTTATGGTGCCCTTACAAGGTACTTTTTTCTTGTTTGCTTTTTTTGATTAGATAATTTCATTCAAGTATTCTGTTAGATTGAATATAAAGATTTTTCCAACATGTCCGATCGAATTTTTATCGAAAAAATTGGATAATTGTTTGTTTTTCTTGAAAAAAAAATAGATTATGGTGCCGAACTTTCATTTGATTCAATCGTTTTGGTTGAATAAAGTGGAACATTTAACCTTTTTATTGTACCGTGTAAGGGCACCATTAAAGTGACAGAGAGCCTGTAGCCAGGATGTCTATATCCCTATATCGGGCAGGGCGAGGATGCTGTAATTGAAGTGAGCTGCAGACAGCATACAGTATATAGTATTTATTATATGTAGTACTAATACTTTACTGAATATCTTTATCGCCACCTGCTGGTTTTGTGGGTAGAAACTCTTTGCTTTACTGTGATGCTAAACAAATATATATATATATATATATATATATATGTATATATACATACAGTGCTGCCCATAAGTATTCGAACCCCTAGCAAATTTTGACTTTACCTTACTTTTATTCGACCAGCAAGTAATTTTTTGACAGGAAAGGACGTAGGTGTCTCCCAAAAGGTAATATGACGATGTGTAAGAGGCATTATTGTGGAAAAAAATTCTCAGCTTTTATTTACATTTGAGCAAAAAGTGTCCAAAATCAGTCATACCCTTCTCAATAATTAATAGAATAGCCTTTATTGGCTATTACAGCAATCAAACACTTCCTATAATTGCAGACCTGCCTTTTGCATGCATCCACAAGTATTTTTCCCATTCATCTTTAGCAATGAGCTTCAAATATTTCAGGTTGGGTGTTCTTCTTGCCATCATCCTGATCTTTAGCTCCCTCCACAGATTCTCAATTGGATTCAAGTCAGAACTCTGGGCCACTCCAAAACGTGAATGTTGTTGATTGTTAACCATTTCTTCACCACTTTTGTGGTGTGTTTTGGGTCATTGTCATGCTGTAATGTCCACTGGTGGCCAAGGCCAAGTTTCTCTGCAGACTGCCTGATGCTGTTTACTGTGATTAGGTTCCCTGATACATTGGCTGAAAAACACCCCCAAAGCATTAGGTTCCCACCATGTTTGACTGTGACAGTGGGGAAGGTGTTCTTTCTGTTGAAGGCTTCTCGTTTTTATGCTAAATGAAGGAAACATCATTGTGAACAAACAATTCATGTTTCGTTTCATCTGACCATAACACAGAAGACCAGAAGTCTTCTTCTTTGTCAAGATGAGCATTTGCAAAGGCCAAGCAAGCTTTTGTGTGCCTTATTTGAAGAAGTGGAGTCCTCCTTGGTCTTCATCTGTGGAACAGTGTCCGTTGGATTGTCTGCCTTGAGACATTGCCACCAGCAGAGCCCAGATTCACCAGGGTGGCCTTGGTGGTGATCCTTGGATTGTTTTTTTTCACCACTCTCACTATCCTCCTGGCCAGCACAGATGTCACTTTTGGTTTCCGACCACGTCCTCTGAGATTTTCCACAGTGCGGAACATCTTTTATTTTTTAATAATACTTTTCACTGTAGCCACTGGAACTTGAAAACATTTAGAAACGGCCTTGTAGCCCTTTCCTGACCTGTGAGCAGCCGCAATGCGCAGCTGCAGGTCCTCACTGAGCTCCTTTGTCTTAGCCATGACTGTCCCCAAACCAACTGCAGATAGCTGCTGTTTTTCACCTGTTGAGTAGATTAAAACAGCTGTTCTGGATTAATCAGGGTAATGTAATGATCCGCTCAGCTGGATGCACTGGCAGACAGCTGTTTGACCATTCCTCTAGTCTGTGGGCTGCAGGTCTCTGGAAGAGAGACCTGTCTTTCCATTACAAGTTTCTGGTCTGTTCTACTGCTGAGGAATTTTCATACACTCGTTATGCAAATCCCCTACCTGCCTCCTTTGATTAGTATAAAGAGCTATGTTTCCCAGAGTCCTTTGCTGGTCATAAGGGTTAGTCCTGTGAAACACTCTTGGGGCTTGATTCACAAAAGAGTGCTAACTCTTTGCACGGCCGTTTTCGCGTGAATTTTCGCATTGCACGATTGCGAATTTCCGCGCAAAACAATAACGGTTTCGCGTGAAAACGCGATTTTTTTGCGCGAAAACGATATCGATTTAGCATGGAAATTCGCATTTGCGCGCGAAACCGTTATCGTTTCGCGCGAAAATTCGCAATCGCGAAAACGGCCGTGCTAAGAGTTAGCACTCTTTTGTGAATCAAGCCCTTGGAGTGTCAGCCTTGCTCTTTGTTTGAAGATTAGCCTAGAGTTATTCCTGGGACTGCACTAGGCAGGTTCCCTAGTGCAGTTAGGATTGCATATCTGTTTTGTTTGTCTGTTGCGATTGTCCTGTCCCAGCGGTGGTCGACAGGAAATCGTTCTGTGTGTCTGGGTGCTAACCGGAACAGCGGTTGTTACTGGTAGCTCCTTCTGATCTGTCTTGCCAGGATCGCACTCGCCTTGCGCTAGTGCTGTGGATCCGTCTGATCTCCAACTCTCTTGCTGTACTTGGATCGCACTCGCCTTGCGCTAGTGCTGTGGATCCTTCTGTTCTGTCTTCCTGGATCGCACTAGCCTCTTGCGCTAGTGCTGTGGATCCTTTCTCTCACTTATTCCTGTTTTCGTGTATCTGTCTTGTCTGCTACGAACGCTTGCGGGAGGATCGGTGAGGTAACCGTTAAGCAAGCGCTCGCGTCCTCTGTTTCATGTTTGTCTGTCGGCGGTTAGTTAGGCGTGCTTGTCTCTGTTGTGCTTAACACGCGGAGACCGCGCATAAACACGTGCACTGTTGCGAATGAGTGCGGTGTTCGCGTTTAGCTAGCGTTTGTTATTTTCCTTATCTTCTCATTGTATGATTTGCTGTGCCTTTGCTACTCTCGTGCTCTGCCTTGCTGTAGCCTTGTGTCACCTCTGGCAGTCGCCTCTCTCGCGATTGCGTTCCTACTTCATATCTGCTGTTGTGTATGCACCGTCGCGGGTTGGCGACTAGTTTGGTGCACACACATACAATCTGTCCCTGTGCTCTCTCTCCTTCAGGGCTATCTTGCCCTGCGTTTCTTCCCTTTGTACAATTCCTGTCTGGAGTCTGTGGCAGGGCAGAGGAGCTGTTCCTCTGCACTCCACAGCTCCACCTGTCGACAGGAATTTCCCTCTACAGGTGCATTGCACCTTTTGCTGGGTTCCCTCAAATTACACAAAAGATGTGCAATCTTGCGCTAACGCAGGTGAGAGGTCAAAGTGGACCGCAGACTGATCACACACTGGCAGCTCCTCAAACACTCGGCTGTGAGCGGACTACTGGAAAAGGAAGCAAAAGACAGGAGGAGCGCTCCGTAGTGTGATACCGTTTAATAAAATGAAAACTGCGCAATAAAAGATACACTTACTAGATGTGTATGAACAGTAGGCATTTAAAATTGGCATATAGCCCAGAATAAAAAGGACATCCCCTCTTGGAAGCGAAACCTGAAGCTGCAGTGGCCAGCGGCAGCAAGGATCCAGATGGTAAATGGATGACAGGTGTCCCTTCGGGGTGACTGTGTGCAGATTAAGTCAAGACGCGTTTCGGCGTGTCCACGCCTTCGTCAGTTAATTGTTTAAATAAAATTAGGCAGGTGTATAAATTTGGGCACTGTTGTCATTTTATTGATTCCAAAACCTTTAGAACTAATTATTGGAACTCAAATTGCCTTTGTAAGCTCAGTGACCCCTGGCCTACATACAGGTGAATCTAATTATGAGAAAGAATATTTAAGGGGGTCAATTGTAAGTTTCCCTTCTCTTTTAATTTTCTCAGAAGAGTAGGAACATGGAGGTCTCAAAACAACTCTCAAATGACCTGAAGACAAAGATTGTTTACCATCATGGTTTATGTGAAGGATACAGAAAGCTGTCTCAGAGATTTCAGCTGTCTGTTTCCACAGTTAGGAACATATTGTGGAAATGGAAGACCACAGGCTCAGTTCAAGTGGAGGCTCGAAGTGGCAGACCAAGAAAAATCTTGGATAAACAGAAGCGATGAATGGTGAGAAGAGTCAGAGTCAGCTCACAGACCAGCACCAAAGACCTACAACATCATCTTGCTGCAGATGGAGTCACTTTGCATCGTTCAACCATTCGGCGCACATAACACAAGGAGATGCTGTTTGCGAGAGTGATGCAGAGGAAGCCTTTTCTCTGCCCACAGCACAAACAGAGCCTCTTGAGGTATGCTAAAGCACATTTAGACTAGCCAACTTCATTTTGGAATAAGGTGCTGTGGACTGATGAAACTAAAATTGAGTTATATGGGCATAACAAGGGGCGTCATGCATAGAAGAAAAACACAGCATTCGAAGAAAAACACCTGTTACCTTAAGTAAAATATGGTGGTGCTTCCATCATGCTGTGGGGCTGTGTGGCCAGTGCAGGGACTGGGAATAATGTCAAAGTTGAGAGACGCATGGATTCCACTCAGTATCAGCAGATTCTGGAGTCCAGGAATCAGTGACAAAGCTGAAGCTGCGCCGGGGCTGGATCTTTCAACAAGACAACGACCCTAAACACTGCTCAAAATCCACTAAGGCATTCATGCAGAGGAACAAGTACAAAGTTCTGGAATGGCCATCTCAGTCCCCAGACCTGAATATAAATAAAAATCTGTGGTATGAGTTAAAGGGAGCTGTCCATGCTTGGAAGCTATCAAACCTGAATGAACTAGAGATGTTTTGTAAAGAGGAATGGTCTAAAATACCTTTAACCAGAATCCAGACTCTCATTGAACCTACAGGAAGCATTTAGAGGCTGTAATTTCTGCAAAAGGAGGATCTACTAAATATTGATTTCATTTCTTTTTTTTGTGGTGCCCAAATTTATGCAACCGCCTAATTTTGTTTAAACAATTATTGCACACTTTCTGTAAATCCAATAAACTTAATTTAACTTCTCAAATATCACTGTGTGTCTCCTATATGATATATTCAACTGACATTTTTTATCGTAACAACCAACGATTTATACAGGAAAATCATGACAATTAACAAGGTTGCCCAAACTTTTGCATCCCACTGTAAAGTGCTGCAGATATTTATGTATCGGATAACCTAATAGAGGTGGTATTGACCTAAAAAGTTAATTGGTAACATGCTGGAATTCCTATCATGAACTAGAAATCTCCAACTTGTATGAACTAGGTAACAGAAAAAAACCTTAAAGCAAACACATTTTGTCCTAGAACAAATATCCACGTATATGCATACTTCTTGATGGCTATTCCATAGAGATCGCAATCAAACTAACATTAACGCAAAGGTCTTCAGAAGAGAGATAGAACAGGTTACTGGTACTGAGACAGGCCTGCATTATAATGGAACAAGCCCATCTCTTTGATAAATCAGGATATCAAAATTTTGACAAAGATTATGGCCGATAGGCTGGCGGGTCTTATGCATAAATTAATAAGCCCCACACAAGCTGGTTTTATTCGCCACAGATCAGCAGTTATGAATATAAGAAAAGTCTTAACAATATTAGACCATGTAAAAGCCTACCCAATCACAAGTAAACATTACGCCTTGCTATTGTTAGACACCGAAAAGGCGTCTGACAATGTCAAATGGAATTGGTTGAAAGCTGTCCTAACCAAAATTAACTTCCAAGGCTCATTTTGTAACCTTCTAACTGCTCTGCAAGATAACCCATGCGCACAAATTTACACTCCCGGTTTTCTTTCTTCCCGCTTTATATTAGAGAAAGGCACACGGCAAGGGTGTTCCCTTTCACCTTTATTATTTAATTTAGCCCTTGAGCCTTTAATTAGAACATTAAAGAGGATCTGTAACATGAAAAGATCCCCTGGGGGGTACTCACCTCGGGTGGGGGAAGCCTCCGGATCCTAATGAGGCTTCCCACGCCGTCCTCCATCCGTCAGGGGTCTCGCTGCAGCCCTCTGTGGAGTCCGTGCAGCGGTGACGTCAATATTTACCTTCCTGGCTCCTGCGCAGGCGCTCTGACGGCTGTCGGCTCCGAACTACACGGAAATACTCGATCGCCGTCGGGTCTGCTCTACTGCGCAGGCGCAAGTTTCCGGCGCCTGCGCAGTAGAGCGGACCCGACTGAGATCTGGTATTTCCGTGTAGTTCGGAACGGAAAGCCGCCACAGCGCCCCCCCCGCTGGAGCCAGCAAAGGTAAATATTGAACTGACAGTCGGCACAGTCGCCGGCTGTTCGGAGGGCTGCGGCGAGACCCCCGTGGGACAGAGGACGGCGTGGGAAGCCTCATTAGGATCCGGAGGCTTCCCCCACCCAAGGTGAGTACCCCCCAGGGGATCTTTTTAATGTTACAGAGTCTCTTTAAATAATCAAATCACAGGGATTCCCATTGGCAGAGTTGTCCATCACCCAAGCTGCTTTTGCTGATGATGTGCTTCTATTTATGGCCAAACCCCATGAGGAATTACAAAAGGCGTTAGAGATCATTAAAATCATAGGCTCCCTAAGTGGATTTATAATCAACTTAAATAAAAGTGAATTATTATGCCTTTCTTCTCTGACAGAATGTCCGAAATTAATGGTAAGCTCCCCAATACCCATCAAGAAACAAGTTAAATACCTGGGAATTAGCTTTACGAGAGACCCTGACTTCCTCTATGATCTGAACTACCTACCCCTCTTCCAACACATCAAACAAAAACTAGAACATTGGCAGAATCTTCCAATAAATCTAATGGGTAGAGCTGCAGTCCTGAAATCTATGTGCTTTTGCAAAATTCTTTATCCCCTTCAAACAATTCCCTTATTAATAAAACATAAGGATATCCAGGCAATGGAGAGAGCCTTCAACAAGTTTCTATGGAACGACCGGAAGGACAGAATAGCATACTCGAAGTTAAAACTACCTAAGGATTGTGGAGGGCTGGGCCTGCCTAATATTAGATTCTATAATTTGGCATGTTTAATCAGGCATATAAGGGACTGGGAAAGACATTCCAATGTTTATTCCAACTATGATCTAGAAAGCGCTTTCATGGAGCCCTGGCAGCCTATGGCAGTCCTGCACACTTCATACAAAGATCTTCCTACCAGACTAAAATATAGCAAGATGGTTAGGGATACCTGGGCCACATGGAAGGAAACACGTCACCTTTTTGAACAACCAGCTAGAATATCTAAATACATGCCACTATGGGGTCACCCAGGCAGGGCCGGTCCTGGACTTTCTGCTGCCTGAGGCAAAGATCGTAAAGGCGCCCCCCCCAATATTTCTACATAACATGAGCGGCGGCCGGCGGCAGCCAGCCAGCCTTATCATCATCATCGACACGTCGGCGGCGCTCGCTGCTCAGTGACTGACCGTGACAATCAGCCGCAGCCAGGGCAGCAGAGCGGGCGGCAGCCGCCGCCATCAAATCAGCAGGCTTAGGCACTAGGCAGCGTCACCAGCATGCAGCCTTGGAGGACACAGGAGAGGCCGCAGAGCTCAGAGTCATCGGACTCGGAGGCCGGCGGCAACAGTGCAGTTTCTAGGCTAAAATGCACCCAGGGCGAGGGTGTAAAAATTGCGTCCCCCCCCCCCCCCCCCCGGTATAGGTAACCAGCTATAGGTCCCCCCTGAGTATAGGTGGCCAGGCATGGGTGAGCCAGTAAAGTTGCCCCCAGTATAGGTTAGCCAGGTAGTTGCCTCCAGTATAGGTAGCCAGTATAGTTGCCCCCAGTATGTTAGATAGGCAGGCACCCCCCCCCCCGGTATAAGTTAGATAAGTAGGTGCCCCCAGTACAGGTTAGCTAGGTAGGTGCCTCCAATATAGGTAGCCAGTATAGTTGCCCCCAGCATAGGTTAGATAGGTAGGTACCCCCAGTATAGGTTAGTTAGGTAGGTGCCCCCAGTATAGGTAGCCAGTATAGTTGCCACCTGTATAGGCTAGCTAGGTAGGTAGGTGCCCCCAATACAGGTTAGATAAGTGCCCCCAGTATAGGTTAGATAGGTAGCTTCCCCCCAGTATAGGTTAGATTAGGTCGCTGCCCTTCAGTATAGGTTAGATTAGGTAGGTGCCCCCAGTACAGGTTAGATTAGGTAGGTGCCCCCAGTATAGATTAGATAGGTAGCTGCCCCCAGCATAGGTTAGACAGGTAGCTGCCCCCCAGCATAGGTTAGATAGGTAGCTGCCCCCCAGTATAGGTTAGATAGGTAGCTGCCCCCCAGTACAGGTTAGATTAGGTAGGTGCCCCCCAGTATAGGATAGATAGGTAGCTGCCCCCAGTATAGGTTAGATAGGTAGCTGCCCCCCAGTATAGGTTAGATAGGTAGCTGCCCCCCAGTACAGGTTAGATTAGGTAGGTGCCCCCCAGTATAGGATAGATAGGTAGCTGCCCCCAGTACAGGTTAGATTAGGTAGGTGCCCCCAGTATAGATTAGATAGGTAGCTTCCCCCAGCATAGGTTAGACAGGTAGCTGCCCCCCAGCATAGGTTAGATAGGTAGCTGCCCCCCAGTATAGGTTAGATAGGTAGCTGCCCCCCAGTATAGGTTAGATAGGTAGCCGCCCCCCAGTATAGGATAGATAGGTAGCTGGCCCCCAGTATAGGTTAGATTAGGTAGGTGCCCCCCAGTATAGGATAGATAGGTAGCTGCCCCTAGTACAGGTTAGATTAGGTAGGTGCCCCCCAGTATAGGATAGATAGGTAGCTGCCCCCAAAACAGGTTAGATTAGGTAGGTGCCCCCCAGTATAGGATAGATAGGTAGCTGCCCCCAAAACAGGTTAGATTAGGTAGGTGCCCCCCAGTATAGGATAGATAGGTAGCTGCCCCCAAAACAGGTTAGATTAGGTAGGTGCCCCCCAGTATAGGATAGATAGGTAGCTGCCCCCAAAACAGGTTAGATTAGGTAGGTGCCCCCCAGTATAGGATAGATAGGTAGCTTGCCCAGGTAGGTGCCCCCTCATAATGGCGGAGGGGGGAGCCGCGGGGAGGGCAGCCCGACCTCTCCCGCCCTCTCCCCGGGCCGCCCTCCATGCTCCCCCCTCGGACTTTAGGCAGCAGAGTTAGCGCGCAGGGAAGCGCTGCTGTACACAGCCTGTTACTCACCTCCCTGGATCCGATCGCCGCTCCCGCCCTGCTGGTCTCCTCTCTGCCTAGCCGGCTGATACACACGCGGCTGCTTCCTGTGTAAACAGGAAGCAGCGTGTGTAATGTATCAGCGGCTACATTGCAGAGAGGAGACCAGCAGGGCGGGAGCGGCGATCGGATCCAGGGAGGTGAGTAACAGGCTGTGTACAGCAGCGATTCCCTGCGCGCTAACTCTGCTGCCTAAAGTCTGAGGGGGGAGCATGGAGGGCGGCCCGGGGAGAGGGCGGGAGAGGTCGGGCTGCCCTCACCGCGGCTCTGGCTCCCCCCGCTCAGTCACAGCCACTTCATCTGGTGCCGCCCCTCCACTTCCTGCCGCCTGAGGAACCCGCCTCACCCCGCCTCATGGGCGGGCCGGCCCTGCACCCAGGCTTCCCACCTAGTATCTCTTAAGGGGGCTGTGAGGAAACGCGGAAAAGCCGCCGCATGTGCCAAGAGCTAGGCGGCTGACTCCGCGTCCTACGCAGCGGTTGCACGCGTCTGGCGGTGTGGTGGAACACAGAAAAGCCGCCGCATGTCTTGACAGCAAAGCGGCTGTTTGCATGCAGCAGCATGTGCTTGGTGTGGCTGGGTCTGTTAGTGCACCTAGACAGATGGAGAGCTATGCACGCGCGGGCCTGAATGCAGGACCTTTATACTAGCAGGGGAAGTGTCAGCTGATCAGGAAGATCAGCTGACTCTTGCAGGACTCATGATTGGCTGAATGTTTCGGGCGGGGCAGCAGAGTCCAGCAACTATATATTCTGCTGCTTGTCAGTTGCTGGTGGTCTGCCATTGCTAACACTTGCGTGAAGGCACTCAGACCATAGTCAGATCCCAAAGTGTGCTAGAACCGGCCGGAGCCGGGGATCCACACTTAGCTAGATTCTGTTGATAGTTTAAAGTACTAGTTTGTGATTATTGTCATGACCTGTTTTCCTGTCTGACCATTCTTCTGAAACTCTGATCTTGTACTTTGCTATTCTGATACTCTGTTGCCGAACCCCGGCTCGCCTCTAGACTCCGCATCTGCACTCCTGATTCTGTACCTCGATATTTCTGATACTCTGTTGCCGAACCCTGCCTGTACTTTAGACTCCGCCTCTGCCTTTTGAATCTGTACTTTGTCTGTCCGTGTGTTTTCGACCTGGCTTGCCCGACCGCGAGAACTGACCTTACTGTTAGAGGCAGTTCCCAGATCCGTTAGTGACACTACCTTTGGTGTCACTCACGCTCTGTCCTTTCTGCGCTCAGCCTGACTCCTCCCTCGGGGAGGTCTAGGCCTTCGGAAGGAATCTGTACTTGCGCAGTACTCCTTGCTGCCCTGTACCTGCTCTTGAGGTGCAGCCCTCAAAACATTACTGTTGCACCAAACACTTACACTCTCCCTGGTGTCTAGAGGTTAGACATATCTGATTATTGACGATTCCGCAGATCCTCAATAATCGGGTATATCTGTATTCTTGGGGATACTGCGGATCGCCAAGGATCGGATTCCCTCTGGTTGCTGACACCGATCGTTACAGAACGCCAGACCTGTTAGTGACACCCTCTATCTGGTGTCACTCACGTTCTGTCCTTCCCTCTCCCTGTCTGACTCCTCCCCGTGGAGAGTCCAGACTACGGAAGGAACTTGTTGCTGAGACTGCAGTAAGGTCTGAATCACCTGCTCCACAGATGACCATTAGAGCCGTGTCATTTGTATCGCTGAGACTGCAGTAAGGTCTGAATCACCTGCTCCACAGATGACCATTAGAGCTGTGTCATTTGTATCTCTGAGACTGCAGTAAGGTCTGAATCACCTGCTCCACAGGTGACCGTTAGAACCGTATTTATCTGTCTGTACCTTCCAGCCCCACTGAGGGGCCTTGTGTCTGGTCTGTTCTGTTGGTGTCCTGAGTGTTCCTTGCCAACTCCTGTGGTAAGGTCCTGTAAAACCATTATTCCGCAGATCACCAACATTCAGTCATCTGAGTAGTGGCATAATCGTTACAGAATGGCAGACCCAAAAAACATGGTGACACTTGATGAACGGATCGATGTGTTAACTGCTACTCTTAAGGAGGTTAGGGAAACGGTTGATACATTACAGACTCAGGTTAACCAACTGACTGAGTCAATTAAGTGTATTTTAAACTCTGTTGCATCAGTGTCACCCCCCTCTGTAATTCAATCTAGAGTACCCTCACCAGGGAAATTCGTAGGGCACCACTCTAGGTTATCTGAATCAGAGAGGACGCGAAGACGCCTAGAGGGTCTTTGCTTCTATTGCGGACAACATGACCACTGGGTACGAAATTGCAGGAAAAAGCCAAGAAAATTTTTTTGGGGGACGGTGAGAGGCCCGAGTTCTAAGGAGTCTGCTGCGCCATCCCCGGGAAATAAGGGTTCTGGTGCTAGTTCAGATCCTGGCCTCCAGAAACCATGTGTTGGTGTAACTAAACTTATGGTGGGAAATCTGTCGCTTAAATATCACCCCGATTTAGATATCTCCCGTCCGTCTGAAAAATCTTTTCCGTGTTCACAGTGTAAACAGGATTTTGTATATTATGCAGATCTCCTCAATCATAGAAAGTCCCATGTACATCTTGCACCCCCTATTATTCCTGAGGAATTGCATTCTGATGAGAACTCGTATAGGGGAAGTGCGACCTCACTGGGATCAGAGATTAGTTTTGAGGAACAACAGATAGAGAGCTATTATGCGGATAACATTTCCTAACTTTATGAGAGTGATGGCTCTATCTATAGTCATGAATCTGCTGTGCAAGGGTCAAGCTTGCTTATTGCAGCAAATCGAGTTCAGGAGTCTGAAACAGTACAGTCTTCAGCTCCATCATCTGACCAGATTCTAAGTAACAAGAAACCACATTCAGGTTCTGAGCATGGTTTGGATCTTGTCAACCATAGTAGGCCCCACTTTAAGGGATACATATATTCGTGTTCTGAGTGTGGGGACTCTTTTGTACCTGAGGGACAACCTGTGACTAATGGGGAATCTCACACAGGTGAGAAATTATACGTGTGTCCTGTATGTGAGGAGAAACTTCTCAGTCAAGGGAAGTCTCACACCAATGAGAAAAAGTATTCATGTTCTCTGTGCTGGGCCCCTTTTGTATCCGAACTACCGCCTGTAGCCCATGGGAGATCTCACACCGGTGAGAAGCAGTACTGGTGTTCTGTATGTGAGGAAGAACTTCTCAGTCATGAGGAGTCTCACATTGATGAGAAATTACATTAATGTTCTGAGTGTGGGAAATGTTTTAAACATAACATAAATCTTGTCAATCGTAGAAACTCACACTGCGGGGGATAGCTTTATTCATCTCCTGAGTGTGTAAGATGTTTTGTAAATAACACTGAACTTCTCAGTCATTGGAAGTCTCACACTGATGAGAAAACTTATTCATGTTCTGAGTGTGGGAAATGTTTTTCGCCTGATGTACCGGTTGTCACGCATGAGAAATTTCGCACCTGTGAGAGCTTGTATTTATGTTCGGAATGCGAGAAATTTAGTGACTGTTACATTTATACCTTGTTCCAAAATTCTGAATCTGACACAGGACGGTCCTTGACTTTGGTATCTGGTCAGGTGAAGAGTGTGGGTATGAGATGAGGACGTCGCTATCATTGTCTCCTGGGGCGTGTCCGGAGTCCACGCCTCAGGGGGGGGGGGTACTGTGAGGAAACGCGGAAAAGCCGCCGCATGTGCCAAGAGCTAGGCGGCTGACTCTGCGTCCTACGCAGCGGTTGCACGCGTCTGGCGGTGTGGTGGAACACAGAAAAGCCGCCGCATGTCTTGACAGCAAAGCGGCTGTTTGCATGCAGCAGCATGTGCTTGGTGTGGCTGGGTCTGTTAGTGCACCTAGACAGATGGAGAGCTATGCACGCGCGGGCCTGAATGCAGGACCTTTATACTAGCAGGGGAAGTGTCAGCTGATCAGGAAGATCAGCTGACTCTTGCAGGACTCATGATTGGCTGAATGTTTCGGGCGGGGCAGCAGAGTCCAGCAACTATATATTCTGCTGCTTGTCAGTTGCTGGTGGTCTGCCATTGCTAACACTTGCGTGAAGGCACTCAGACCATAGTCAGATCCCAAAGTGTGCTAGAACCGGCCGGAGCCGGGGATCCACACTTAGCTAGATTCTGTTGATAGTTTAAAGTACTAGTTTGATTGTGATTATTGTCATGACCTGTTTTCCTGTCTGACCATTCTTCTGAAACTCTGATCTTGTACTTTGCTATTCTGATACTCTGTTGCCGAACCCCGGCTTGCCTCTAGACTCCGCATCTGCACTCCTGATTCTGTACCTCGATATTTCTGATACTCTGTTGCCGAACCCTGCCTGTACTTTAGACTCCGCCTCTGCCTTTTGAATCTGTACTTTGTCTGTCCGTGTGTTTTCGACCTGGCTTGCCCGACCGCGAGAACTGACCTTACTGTTAGAGGCAGTTCCCAGATCCGTTAGTGACACTACCTTTGGTGTCACTCACGCTCTGTCCTTCCTGCGCTCAGCCTGACTCCTCCCTCGGGGAGGTCTAGGCCTTCGGAAGGAATCTGTACTTGCGCAGTACTCCTTGCTGCCCTGTACCTGCTCTTGAGGTGCAGCCCTCAAAACATTACTGTTGCACCAAACACTTACACTCTCCCTGGTGTCTAGAGGTTAGACATATCTGATTATTGACGATTCCGCAGATCCTCAATAATCGGGTATATCTGTATTCTTGGGGATACTGCGGATCGCCAAGGATCGGATTCCCTCTGGTTGCTGACACCGATCGTTACAGAACGCCAGACCTGTTAGTGACACCCTCTATCTGGTGTCACTCACGTTCTGTCCTTCCCTCTCCCTGTCTGACTCCTCCCCGTGGAGAGTCCAGACTACGGAAGGAACTTGTTGCTGAGACTGCAGTAAGGTCTGAATCACCTGCTCCACAGATGACCATTAGAGCCGTGTCATTTGTATCTCTGAGACTGCAGTAAGGTCTGAATCACCTGCTCCACAGATGACCATTAGAGCCGTGTCATTTGTATCGCTGAGACTGCAGTAAGGTCTGAATCACCTGCTCCACAGATGACCATTAGAGCCGTGTCATTTGTATCTCTGAGACTGCAGTAAGGTCTGAATCACCTGCTCCACAGGTGACCGTTAGAACCGTATTTATCTGTCTGTACCTTCCAGCCCCACTGAGGGGCCTTGTGTCTGGTCTGTTCTGTTGGTGTCCTGAGTGTTCCTTGCCAACTCCTGTGGTAAGGTCCTGTAAAACCATTATTCCGCAGATCACCAACATTCAGTCATCTGAGTAGTGGCATAATCGTTACAGGGGCTTTTTGGCATGGGAAACAAAGGGGATATCCAAACTTGGGAATCTTTGGTATTTAAAAAAAAAAACAGATGGTAAAATTTCCTAGAATTAAGAGCGCTCTAAAGTATTCCCAAGTCCCATTTTCTGTATTTTGCCCAGTTGAAGTCCTATGTTTCTGGCCTTGGAAGCAACATGGCAGAGATCATGAATGTCAATGCATTTGACAACTTCTTTAATCCCCAAAGACCAAAATTATCCCTATCAGAGATCCAAGAATGTATAATAAATCTATCCTTGGAAAAGCGAGCTTTTCATATTTTTTCCCCATGGACAAAAGAAATTCAGAATGAAAATGTAAGTGCACATATCATAGAGGGTAATAATCTAATTCGCTCACTAATTTTGGATGAATCAGCTAGAGAGTCACACTTCAAAATGATACATCATGCCAAATATGCTTTCAACATCAAGTATAAAAATCCACCTCCAAATTATCAGCCATGTTGCCCCAAGTGCCATACCCTAAATGCTAATATGTTCCATTGCTTATGGTCTTGTAAAACAGTGAAGTTCTTTTGGGAAAAGGTCCAGAGATATATTTTGAACATATGCAAGTGTAAATTTGAACTAACACCCCAGCTTTGTTTGTTTAGTTTCTATGATCCAAAGTCTGAAAGTCCAAGTACATAATATTTTATGAATCCGCAACATTATGACACCATACCGGTACACTTCCTGGTATGCCAAGAGAGATCTACTGGGAGAGCTGGGTAAACTGCGTCTGAAGGAGAGCTATCCTAGATATAACGCAAGGGCTGATATGACCAGGAATCTATAGCATCTTCCTTTCCAATTTCTTCTAGACAGCTATGAGATGGTGACTGGGTGGGGTATGTTAGGGGGGGGTTAGGGTGGGCTTAAAGGAAAATTTTTGTGAAAGTCTCTTGTAATATATATATATATATATATATATATATATATATATATATATATATATATATATATATATATATATATATATATATATATATATATATATATATATATATGATAAACAATTAAGAAATTATATGTGAATACTAATGTAACCATTGCAACTGTCATTAGTACATTCCTGTTTGCCTTCTACGCAAGAAACTTTGTTATATTCTTTTCACAAATTTAATACAATTTGTTTAAAAAAAAATAATGGAACAAACCCATGCAAGTTAATAAGTTTATTAAGTGCTAGTAGGGTCCTGGGGGTATGGATCATTGGAGATTCAGAGCATATTTAGTCTAGAGAAAAGACGCCTTAGAGGGGATCTAATTAACATGTATAAATACATCAGAGGGCAATATAATACCTTGGCGGATGAGCTTTTTGTCCCTAGGCCTTCTCAAAGGACTAGAGGACATGATCTGCGCATGGAGGAAAAACGTTTTAGCCATTTATTTAGGAAAGGGTTCTTTACAGTAAGAGTGATTAAGATGTGGAATGCATTGCCACAGGAAGTCGTTATGGCAAACTCTATACCTGCATTTAAAGGGGGCTTAGATGCTTTCCTTGCGTTGAAAGACATCCATGGCTACAATTACTAGGTAATGCCTAATGATGTTGATCCAGGGATTTTATCTGATTGCCATCTGGAGTCGGGAAGGAATTTTTCCCTTTAGGGGCTAATTGGACCATGCCTTGTAAGGGTTTTTTCGCCTTCCTCTGGATCAACAGGGATATGTGAGGGAGCAGGCTGGTGTTGTACTTTATACTGGTTGAACTCGATGGACGTATGTCTTTTTTCAACCAAAATAACTATGTAACTATGTAACTATGTAACATTCTCAGTAGCATTCTTATTTTACCTATAAGCAGGGTTAGATTTCAAGAAAGGCCACAAAGGCCAGGGTCTTGGGCAGTTGCTGAAAAAAAATAATTCTATGTAACATTATATTATTTATTATTACTTACTTGTATAGTGCTTTACAGAGTATTTAGTCATGTCACTAACTCAGAGCCAGTTCCAGCTGCAATGACGCCCTGGGGCAAAAGTAACTTAGGGGCCGCCCCCCCTAGCAATGCCCCCCCCATTCACAGCCTACGAGCCAACTTTCAGGACCCATCCCACCACACTCCCAGTCACACAAATACATTAGGTGTCCATCATATGTCCCTACATCATTGTTGGGGACCCCATTATTCCCCGCCTCCTTTCCCTTACAAATCTAGAGTCAACACACATTAGGGTACCTACTTACCGACTCCAGGCAGGACAGAGGAGGCGGCTCTATGCTCTACACTCTGGACTTCTCCCCAAGGCACCTCTCCTTCTCGTTCCCTGCAGGCATATGGTGTTACCATAGCTGCAGGGGAGGGGACACACACCTTGGAGGCCCCTATAGGCTCTAGGGCCTTAGGGCAATTGCCCTCTTTGCCTCGATGGAAGCGCCAGGCCTTCACTAACTTTCCTTCAGCAATGCTCACAATCCAATCCCTACCTTGGTAATATCATAATCCCTATCATAGGCCAAGCCCAGTTTTGGGTGGAACCAACCGACTGGGTGTTTTTGGGATGTGGGAAAAAAACAGATTGCCTAGAGGGAAACCCAAACAAACACAGGGAGAACATACAAACTTCATACAAATACTGTCTTGACCCTGATTTTAAAAAATAAAATTAAGATTTTTTTTTTACATCTTCTAAACTTTATTAACACATAAAACAAAAATGATGAAACATTCTGTGATTCCATTACTGATGCTCCCTTGAAGTCTGATAAATAGTTGTTTCCTATCATGTTTATTCTTAAATGCTACTCAATGACCCCATTAGAAGACTGACATTCTAAGACTTTGTTGGTATACTTCATAATCACGTCTAACCTTTAATGGTGTTGACTTTAAACAGTATAATTTTTTTATTTAGAAAGATATAGCGGGAAGGTTAAAGAGGCAGAATATCAAAGCAATTGCTAAGTGATTTCCTCTTTGTGACGCTCATGAATGACAATAGTGTCACTGCAGCAAAACTCATTTCCAGCTATTTATTCATACAGAAGCACCATTTAGAAATGCTCACATTAGCATATATCAAAGTCATTTGCAAACATTTAAATAAACATAATTATTTTATTTTTCAGGGACCAAACACTGAACTGTACTGCATGTATATTTATGAGCTCTGCACAGGATGGAAAATGGAGATTGGGCTTCATGGTTAGTGGAGGTCTGGTGGACCTATTCACTAGAGTCACTTGAAGTGATAAGGTGTGCAGCAGGATTGCCAGTGTAATATTTTTATGCAGAGTATATCATGCAAAATGCTGGACTGACAAAAAATGGAATTGAGATTGCTAAAAGAGATATTGACAACCTCAGATAGGCAGATGATACAATAGGGACAATTTCAGGGGAAGCCACGTTACTTCTCTATGTTTTGGGGAAAAATAAATTAATATTAGGCCTGGAACCCAATAGCAGCACTTTTCTAAGCCTTTTGTAAAGCCTGGAAGCCACTAGGAGTGTTTTTCTAATCACTTTGTGATTTGAAAAGCTCTTGCTAATGTAATGCTATGGGTGTGATCCCACTAGAGGGATGTGATTTTTAAAAAATCCCCCATAGCATTACATTATCAAGAGTTTTTTTGATACTGATGATAAGTGCTTAAAAAAGTACTGCTAGTGGATTCCAGGCTTTAGATTGTTGTCATGAAGCTTATAAAAGCAGACAGATTTTTTATTTCTATTTTCATTGGTAATGTGTTATTAAAAAAAAAAAAACTCTCTAGTGTGATTTGTACATATATTTATCTTTTAGCTTTGTGCACATGACATTTTCTGTAAAATATCTCCGCAGCAAGTTGATCTAAGCGAGGCAGTGTTTCTCGTTCTGAACGTTTTACTTAGTCCTTTATGCCATTAAATTCCTAAACTTTCCAGGCAGCTGCCTGCTCCTCCGGAGACTCTACTGGCAGGCAAGCCTTGATACAATGCAATATTGTGTGTTAATCAACATCTGAATCCTGTTATTGAAAGCCACATAATAGCGCTCACAACGTCACCGCCATAAGTAAAGCATTGAGGAGCATGTTCAACATTTAAAATGCAAATATTGCTCATCACTTGCAAAATGTTCTGTGTCCTGAATAGAAATACAGCACCAGGGCCGGCCTTAGGTTTCACAGCGCCCTGAGCGAAACCTAATTTTTGTGCCCCCCCCCCCCTTTCATCCTCTTTGCACACACACACTTCACCTGAGTTACCTCTTAGGACAGTGGTTCGTGACACATGACGTCAAATGCTCAGATCTCCGTGATACATCATATATGTATAATAGAAAAAATACTATTAACCACAAAATGGATGGAAAGAGTGCATTATCCTGAATAAACTTAAAAATGAAGGCTAGAACCTTTCAGTAATATTAATAAATGCAGTCAGTGGGACAGTTAGCGACCCCCCCAAATTTGGAATGATAGCACAGCACCGACAATTTGAACCACGCACTATAGCCGCAGTGCACTTCTACACCCCCCCCCCCCCAAAAAAAATGCCCTCGGACTCAGTATAAGTAGGTAGCCAGGTATTGCTGCCCCCAGTATAGGATCTCATGTGTAGGTGCCCTCAATATAGGTAGCCAAGAATAGGTGCCCCCAGTATAGGAAGTCAGTTGTAGGTCTCCCCCCATAGGTAGCCAGGTGTAGGTGTCTCCAGTATAGGTAGCCAGGTGTTGGTGGCCTCAGTATGGGTAGCCAGGAGTGGGTGCCCTCCCTCAGTATAGGTAGCCAGCTAGAGGTGCACCCAGTATAGGAAATCAGGAGTTGGTGCCCTCGGTATAGGTAGCCAGCTATAGGTGCCCCCTTGAAAGCCAGCGCCCTGAGCGACCGATTTGATCTCTGAGGTCAAAGGCCGGCTATGTACAGCACAAAGCGAGGAAAGACGCTGACGCATCATCTACCTTGCAAGATGCTCTAAAGAGGATCAGTCACAAATATGCATTTTTAATCATCTGAATTTCCACTCTGAAACGTATCTAAGGGCCGGTTCACATTGGCTTCTGCCCGGATACGAGCAGCGTCCCATCGGCTGTGTCTCGTTCGGGGGCTTTCGCTGGCTTCCCGGCACAATCGGCAGTTTTCGTCCCAGCAGGTGGACATGAAGAGGCGGCGGCAGTAATCGACCATGGACAGCGCATGAAGCAGCCAGGGTCACCAGGAACGATGGAGAAAATTGGGATCAGAACGCCGCGTTCTCGCAAACACCGATAAGCGACACACGCTGCCCAATACAAACGTGAATGGGAGCATTTAACAACAAGTCCCGGATGCTGGTGGTAAACGCCCGCCAAGCGTTTGTATGCAATGGCCCTAAAAATGTTTTCTCTATTATTTGGAAGTGAACCTGTACTTTCATTAATAAATACATAAAAATAAATAAATAAACAAAGCAATGCACCACCTATGTGACGTTCACGGCGTGGCACGTGTGATATAATGACAAGCAGCACGCACTGCATGCGGTGCATTACCGCAAAATTTGCACATTAACAGTGAAAGTGAAGTCTACTTTTCATTGACTGCTTTACTGTATGCGATGCAAAATGCTGATAACATACGGTGTTGCTGTTCCTTTGCGTTTTGGGGTTAACGCACTGCATGAAGCGTGTTACGATGCCGCACACCACTATACCACACCGCTGTGAATACTGCGTAGGTGGTGCATTGCAGTGCAGCAAGCCGTGTTACAAAGTGGCCTTTATAGTGCAACACAATGTACTACTGTGAACCCAGTCTTAAAGTGAAGCCCTGATCAGTATTTCAGTGTACTTGCATAATCAGTCAGCAAGAGCAAACAGTTCAAGCACAGATGCTGGCATGAAATGCTGATTGCAAAGACCTGGAGGATGTTTCTTCGGCATTTAAAGCTGTGCTCTGTGACAACCAAAAGCTATCAGATTCACCAGAGAGTCACAGAAATCGGGGCACCAGTCTCATTCAGTTGCCAATAGATTTATTGCCTCCTCCACAAAGACAAAAACAGATAATAGAGTACTGTACAGCCTGACAACTGTTTCACGGGTCTCCCTGCTTCCTCAGAGACCCATGTAGGCTAGTAATTGGGTCTCTGAGGAAGCGGGGAGACCCACAAAAAGGTTTTCATGCCATACTACTGTGTTTCGGTGTCCGTTTTTTGTCTATGTGGGAGAGCAAACAAATCTATTGGCAATAAAATGAGACTGGTGAATCTGTACTCACATAAAAGAGACAACCATTACCAAAATATCTTTAAATGCTCGTGTTACATGCATTACGCATGTTACATGGCATGCATTGTTTAGCAGTAAACTTTACACATTTTATCTAGACACAGTAATGTTTAGTAAGTCGAGCACCTTATTCTTTAAAGGGGAACTGAAGTGAGAGTGATATGGTGGCTGCCATATTTATTTCCTTTCAAACAATACCAGTTGCCTGGCAGTGCTCCTGGTGTATTTGGTTGTAGTAGTGACTGAATCGCACCTGAAACAAGCATGCAGATAATCTTGTCAGATCTGACAATATAGCCAGAAACAGCTGATCTGCTTCATGCTTGTTCAGGGTCTATGGCTAAAAGTATTAGAGACAGAGGATCAGCAGGGCAGCCAGGCAACTGGTATTGCTTAAAAGGAAATAAATATGGAATCCTCCACATCCCTCTCACTTCAGTTGTCCTTTAAAGTGTTAATGTACTTAAACTTGACTGTACTTAAATGTATCAAAGGGGATCCTTGATCAACAATCTAATATACAGTCCATAAATCATGCATTATTAATTGTAGTCCCAAATTTTATGCTGTCATTCAGAGCAGGATCCATCCACTAGGCAACCTAGGCAGGTGCTTGTGGCCCAGAGGGTGTCAAGGGGCCCACCTGCCACCTTCTTTGACCTTTCTCCACTTCAGCTTACCAAAAGGAACACAAGGGAGCCTCAAATCTGCTACCTTGCCTAAGACCCCATTACATCTTAACCCATCTCTGTGTCATGTCCAATAGAAGCTGTTACTCCATGACTATACTGATAAACAACTAGCTACAGATTGTGCTGTGCTTTCAGAATTTTACAAGCATGTCATCACTGTTGTTTCTAAACTCTTCCTGTCCCTTCCCTTTTTGCAGTGCTCGTCATCCCTGTGCAGCTGTTCAGTTAATATTGAGTATAGAGTGATGTGGCATTTCTTAGGCTACGTTCACAGTGGGGATGTTGCAAAAGTATCCGGCCCCCATGATGTTTTTCACATTTGTCATATTACTGCCACAAACATGAATCAATTTTATTGGAATTCCAACACCTTTAAGAATTCAACACCTTCAAGAAGGCCCTCAAAACTCACCTTTTCACTCTGGCCTACCACCCCTCATAATTGCTCTAAACCCCAGCTGAACTCTGCTCTCCTACCTTTCGTGTCCCTACCTCTCCCTCTAGATTGTAAGCCTTTGGGCAGGGTCGTCCTCCTTTTATGTCCTACCTGATCATGCACCTCCATTACTGTGCACCCATGCTATGCATCTAAGTGAACCTAACTTGCCTAATCTCCATGCTCCCATCCAGTGACTGACTAAGCATTACCTTGTACTCATACTGTGCTGCGTGATCTGGTTTTCTTGTATTCCTGTATTGTCATATTGCTGTATGTCACCCCTAAATATTGTCTGTAACCTAAAATAATGTCCAGTGCTGCGTAATATGTTGGCACTTTATAAGTACAATAAAAAAATAAAAAAATAAATAAATAAAGACCAATACAAAGTGGTGTACACGTGATAAGTGCAACGAAAATCATACATGTTTCCAAACATTTAAATAATAAAACAAATGCAAAGTGGAGTGTGCTTAATTATTCAGCCCCCTGAGTCAATACTTTGTAGAACCACCTTTTGCTGCAATTACAGCTGCCAGTCTTTTAGGGTATGTCTCTACCAGCTTTGCACATCTAGAGACTGAAATCCTTGCCCATTCTTCTTTGCAAAACAGCTCCGGCTCCGTCAGATTAGATGGACAGCATTTGTGAACAGCACTTTTCAGATCTTGCCACAGATTCTCGATTGGATTTAGATCTAAACTTTGACTCGATCATTCTAACACATGGATATGTTTTGTTTTAAACCATTCTATTGTTGCCCTGGCTTTATGTTTAGGGTCATTGTCCTGCTGGAAGGTGATCCTCGGCCCCAGTCTCAAGTCTTTTCAGACTCCAAGAGGTTTTCTTCCAAGATTGCCCTGTATTTGGCTCCATCCATCTTCCCATCAACTCTGACCAGCTTCCCTGTCCCTGCTGAAGAGAAGCACCCCCAGAGCATGATGCTGCCACCATGGGCGTAACATGTGCCCGCGGGGGGGCCTTTTGGGGGGCTGGAGGGATCGCAGCATGAGGGGAAAACCTATGGCCACACTCGGCGGGGAGGGGGCACGGCCCCCCACTCTCTCCCCTCGGGCTCTCCACCCTATATACAGGAAGTCGCGTCAGACGCTAGAGAGGGAAGCGTCCACACTGGAGCGCACGGATGGTATGTTGCTGCCGCTGTCCACCGCTGCACATATATAGTTATTTAAGCTGGAGGGGAGCGCAGAGGGGAGAGCCCGAGGTGAGGGAGGGGAGGGACTGTCCCCCCTCCCCGCCGAGTGCGGCCATAGCTTTCCCCTCATGCTGCGACCCCTCCAGCCCCCCAAACCGCCCTGAGCGGGCCCCCAGGGCGAGGGGGGGTGGGGGGTTTAGGGGTCTCAGCTTAAAATTTCTGCAGGGGGGCCCGGTGGATCTTAGTTACTCCCCTGGCTGCCACCACCATATTTGACAGTGGGGATTGTGCATTCAGAGTGATGTGCAGTGTTAGTTTTCCACCACACATAGCGTTTTGCATTTTGGCCAAAAACTTTTGCTGTGTCCCCCACATGGCTTGTGGCAAACTTCAAATGGGACTTCTTATGCTTTTCTGTTAACAATGGCTTTCTTCTTGCCACTCTTCAATAAAGGCCAACTTTGTGCAGTGCCCGGCCATACACTCATAAATTTCCACCCAATAATCCCACACAATTGATTCTTTCTGAAAATAATTGATTCAGAAGGAATCAATTCCCACTATACACTACACATCAATTTCCAATATATTCCAGTAGAGAATCTATTGAAAATCAATCGAACTGTAGAATTACACTGTTCGATGCAATACAAAGCTATATGCCATCGATCTGCCAATGCTCTTGCCCCACCCCAGATTATTTTACATTTTTCAACCTGTCGGACCAATTCTTTCAATCAATTTTTGTTTAAAATGGATCAAAAATCGATCTGACATTTTGGGGGAATTGATTCTCAGCAGATGGATCGAATCTGCAAGGAATTGTATGAGAAAATTGATGAGTGTATGGCCACCTGATCATGTAGTGCAATTTAGTCTCAATCTTGTAGAGACAAAGGACAAACCAAGAGCCCAATATAGTATAGCATGTGAATGAATAAGTACGTAGAGAAAATAACAGATGGAAGGGTCACTATTTGGTTGCCCAAATAGCAAGTGTTAGAGTCCATAGTTATCATTGTGCCCCAAGAAAAATTATTGAATTGGAAGGTCCATTGGCCTGCAATATCAAGTAATGTATAGGCACCACAACTTCAGCTTATTTGAGGTATTGTCTATATCTATACTATTTTCTATTACAGTGTTTAAATTATTTGCAAATTATATTTTTCTGTTTTTTTTTCTTTTCTAAGCTTACACAATTGTTTGTTTGTAAACTTGTTTGTATAGGTGCAAGCCAACTTATAAACCAAAGGACCATTTTCAATAGCCCTACAAAGCTACATAAAAGTTAGTGAACTACTTTCAGAAAATGTGCCTCTCCTAAGAAATACATGCTGAGGTATGCTGCTGCCCCCTGCAGGTTGTAAACAAGTATGACATCCACTTTTTCTCCATAGCGATGGACAGTGGTGGATGCGAGGTGTGACTTTTGATCAAAGAGGCATTTAACAGCTGCCATAAAAAAGTCTGCTGTAGAGTATTCCAGCGTGGATGGAGTAACCTCGATATCTGTCTCCATGCAACAGGTGGCAACTGTGGGCCTTGTCAGGAAGATCTTTGGAGAGGTAATAAGGGATCCAGAAATTAGGTTGGTACCAGATGACTGGTTGAGTGAATCAGGTGCCTTGGTTGTGCCTCCAGACAACAGAGAGCATATATTTTCCAAGAGTATGAAAGAATCGGGCACCAACCATCAAAGTCCAAACTAGGTCACCTTTTATTCATCCTCAATCAAACTGACATTGAGTGCATATTAAGCAGCCATTTCACAGGTTATATTTCATCAGAACAAAAACATATAGCTCTGATGAAGTGGGTATAACCAGTGAAACGGCTGTTAGGCTACTAAATATGCACTCTGTGTCAGTTTGATTGAGGATGAATAAAACGTGACCTAATTTGGACTTTGTTAATTGGTGCCCAGATTCTTTTACACTTTGGGAAAATCTATTTTTTATATACCAGTGGGCATATTGACAATGACACTTTGTTTTCACTGCACACACATTGATCAGATTTCCAGAGCCTGTGTGATTTGACAACTGCAAGGATTCTTGATTTTTCTGGCAAATCAGGGTGCTCCATTTTCACTGCACTAGAATGCGATGCAATTCTAGTTCAATCACAACACACCACCTGCTGCATTTCTGGTGGTACTAAAGTACCAAAAAGTAGGTGAAAAAGTACTCAAAATTATTTTGTGTATTATTTTAAGTACAAGGCTTTGTTCACATCTAAAATCAAAATCGCTGATGCCAATGTTTTTCGATTTTTAGCGCAAATTTTTTAGCGCCTCCAGGTGCTTATCTGCACTCTGTGATTTTGTATAAAACCCTTTTCTAAGCGCTTTTGCAGAGTGATTCTGACTGACATCAGGAAGTGAACTATTTCACCCAGAAATTAATTAATACAATGTATTTATTAATGAAAGCGCTGGGGAAATCGCTATAGAAAGTGTTTTTAAAGCTCTTTGCAATTTCCCTATACCTTCCATTGAGGCAAATTGCCTCAAAAATGGTACAGGCAGCGCTTTGGTGAGGGAATCGGAATCGAACCACTCAGATGTGAACACTCTCATAGGTAATCATTGCCCTAGGTTTGAACAAGCCCTAAGTGTTTGCTTGCTGGTGGAGTAAAAGGCATTTTATTTTTAAGTTGTAAAAATATCACATAGAAGAAAATTCAGGAGAAAAAGTGAATTGCATATGGGCCACGGAGCCTGACCAAATTTACTTTTTCTCCAAGGAGATAATGTTTCATCTTCTGTATAAGATGATTTGTGCACGTTTCAATTGAAAAAAGTACAAAAAAGATAGGTGAAAAAGTACTGTCAAAATAGTTCTAAATTTTTTTTTTTTGCTTACTGGTGGCTTAACCACTTGACCTCCAAGGGCTTTTAAAAATAATAAAAATGTATTTCATTTTTCCATGGGAAGGTGTATAATAGGGTATTTGGATGTGGTTTTACTTTTTGGCCACAAGATGGAGATACAGAGTTAGTGTGTTCTAAAAATAGAAACAAACCCAAGTGTTTATTATTTGTTTATATTTGTGTAAACAAAGGGGTAAAGTGGTGGTGGTGGTAAAGTAAATAAACCTGAGATGAAATAAAAAAAAATACATACATACATACCTGAGGCTTCCTCCAGCCCCCTTCTGCCTGATCGCTACCACGCTGCAGTCCTCTGCCTCCTGCATCCTCTGTTATTGCTCCTGGTATCTGCAGGAGTCAGAGGAGCCCACAAGGCTGCACTGTGCCTGCGCCAACTGCCCCCGACTGGCCAAAGCTACTAGGACCAAGAACGGAGGATCCAGGAAGTGGAGGAGGGCGACAAGGGAGCAATCAGGTCAAAAAGGACTGGAGAAAGCCCCAGGCAGGTATGAATTTTTATTTTTATTTCATCTCAGGTACACTTTAACCACTTGCCGACCGCACGCTTTTACCGTGCGTCGGCAAAGTGGCAGCTCCAGGACCAGCGACGCAGTATTGCGTCGCCACCTGCAGCCTAATTAATCAGGAAGCAGCCGCTCGTACGAGCGGCTGCTTCCTGTCAATTCACGGCGGGGGGCTCCGTGAATAGCCTGCGGGCCGCCGATGGCGGCTCGCAGGCTAAATGTAAACACAAGCGGAAATAATCCGCTTTGTTTACATTTGTACGGCGCTGCTGCGCAGCAGCGCCGTAAGGCAGATCGGCGATCCCCGGCCAATCAGCGGCCGGGGATCGCCGCCATGTGACAGGGGACGTCCTGTCACTGGCTGCACAGGACGGATAGCGTCCTGTGCAGCCCAGATCTCCCGGGGGTGGCAGGTAGGAGAGGGAGGGGGAGGATTTCGCCGCGGAGGGGGGCTTTGAGGTGCCCCCCCCACAAAATGCCAGCCAGGAGGAGCGATCAGACCCCCCCTGCACATCATCCCCCTAGTGGGGAAAAAAGGGGGGCGATCTGATCGCTCTGAGTGCCCTTTGATCTGTGCTGGGGGCTGCAGAGCCCACCCAGCACAGATCACCTAAAACAGCGCTGGTCCTTAAGGGGGGGTAAAGGGTGGGTCCTCAAGTGGTTAAAAGGGATTTTATTTATAATTTGAAAATATCACCTAGAAAAAAAAGTGAATTGGATTGAGTCCAATATGTCAAGATTATTGTATATGTTAGTAATATGTGGCCATATTACATGCATTATTGGCTGTCTCTCTGTATGATTTTTGTTCCAAGTCAATAACGCATGTAGGAGGGGCACCAGCATACAGTGAAATCTGCGCCCACTCTCAGTGCAGAGCCTGGAGGTAATACACATTGCCAACCTATGTAAAAATGTTACGTGCAGTATGCGTGTTCCGCTTCATGTGGTGCCATGTGCTAAACTTTAAACACACTACCAGCACATAGTAAGACTGCATTTCCACAGTGGTGCCGCGTCCATTTCCAAAACTTTACGTCCAAATCACTATAGTCGTGTCATATGCACGGCTATGGGGATTCGATTACGATCTGCAAAAATCTGCTGTGTGATTTTCAATGGGCTGCATTTCTGCATCCGCAATTGCATGTGAAAAATGATTTGGGTCTAGTTGAAACGGGCCCTTAAGTATAGTGGATTAAAGTGAACCCGAGGTTAGAGTGATATGGAGGCTGCCGTATATATTTCCTTTTAAGCAATACCAGTGGCCTGGCTATCCTGCTGATCCTCTGCCTAAAATACTTTCAGCCATAGACCCTGAACAAGCATGCAGCAGATCAGGTGATTTTGACATTATTGTCATATCTGACAAGATTATCTGCATGCTTTTTCTAATGTAATTCAGACACCACTGCAGCCAAATAGATCAGCGGGGCTGCCAGGCAACTGGTATTTTTTTTTAAATAAATAAATATGTCAGCCTCCATTTCACTCTTAGTTTACTTTAAACTCTTTATTCTTTTAAACCTGTACTGTAAAATTTCCAGCCAGCTAAAACAAGACTATAAGCATTAAAGAGAATCTGTACTCTGAAATTCTTACAATAAAAAGCATACCATTCTATTCATTATGTGCTCCTGGTCCCCTCTGTGCTGTTTCTGCCATTCTCTGCTGCAAACCTGGCTTGTAATTGCCAGTTTTAGGCAGTGTTTACAAACAAACTAACCAGCTTCTAATAGGCTCAGCTAAGCAGAGTGTGTTAGTCACACAGAGCCTGCAGGGGGTGTGTACAGCTTCTAGCTAATCACAAGCAGCCCTGCACATTCCAGTCTGACTGCCTCAGCCTGACTGTGCCGACTATAGAGAGAAGATTAGATCATATAACAGAGATAACACAGCTACTGTGCAATTAGGAAAAGCTGCAGTAAGCCAGACCACATTAGAAAAGGCATAGGAACTTATAGCATAGAAGAAATAAAGATAAACAATTTGTTACAGAGTCTCTTTAAAGTCCTCTTTTACTTGTATCTTTCAACAAAGTTAGAGTCATACATCTTTGGGCTAACTGTACTGACACCTAGTGGACATTTGCATGAACAACTCCCAAAGGACCACAGCAATATGAATCACTCAGACGATGACCTCTTTTCAAGATGTTTTATTGAAAAGGTACATTAAAAAAGTACACAGAGACTGAAACCATTAATGTTCGCAGAAGAAAATGCTCTAAATGAATGTGCTTGAACAGGTTCTCTTTTGTGCTCCATTGTTTTATGTGCTACAATAACCAAACCATTCAGAATTGCAGTTTGCATTCCCTCTCATTGAATACTTTTTTTTTTTTTTTGAATAATGCCTGTACTGTAATAAGCCTCTAGAAATTAAAAAAAAAAAAAGGATGGATATTCATCTATAAATATGTTATACTCTGTACATTATTGCATTAGTGGGCCACAAAATAACGTGACCTTTAATATAACGTGACCTTTAATAAAACAGCTTTAAAACAGAAAATAGTTTATGAACTCACCAAACTTTTTTTTATTATCTTGTTTTTTTATTTTTTCTCTTTTAAATCCATCCATAGATATATTTTTTTATTATTTAACTTTCTGAGTATAAATATTTTCTGTATATTTTGTGCTGGCCGAACGATAGCCTAGCAGCAGTCAGATTCATAAATTAAAATGTAACAATAATCTTTCTTTATGACAATAAAATGTAATATGGCTTTTTCTAGTTTAATTCATCTATTAAAATGGTAGCAGAATGGGAGAAAAGAAAATTGCATCATAGCTGAATTGCCCCCCCAGTGGGTTAAACACCATCTATAGTCTAGAACTATACAAGACACAATATCACTTGGGTCGATACTACACATCTCCATGTGGATTATACAAGCTGATCACACAAATTAATACTTTAAAGTAGCCACTGGTTTGGTGTTATTCACAATAAAGCACTTTATTTATTTATTTTAAAAGTTTATGTATTCCACACTTTTTGTGGATTTGGAGTCCAAACAAGTATTTACACCAAAGGACCAGGAAGGACCCCATTTTCAAGTCTGCCAGGACGAAAACAAAAATGATAATGTACATTTGTTTGTATTTGCTATTGAAAAAAAAAATACTCACAGACAAGGTTGCAAAAAAAATCCCAAAACAATTCTACGTGAGCTTAAAAAGATCTTGCGTTTCACAACACAGACTTACGCGTTTCAGTGATTTGTTCACAGAGCTGTTGATAATGGCAAAGAATGGCTGGAACTGTGTGCTCTCTCTGAGTGAAATTCAAGATGGCCCTTTTTAGAGAAGCAACCACAGTGCAAAAATGTCTTTATCTGAAGATTTCTAGTCCTTTATCTCTACTAAGCTGTCGTTAGGCTAGTTCTGTGCAGCTAGTATGGTGCAAACAATATAGAGGCTGTGGTGGCCCGGATGGAGCCATGAGTTGGTCTTAGAAACGTGGGTGCTAATCCAGGGCTTTGAAACAATGAGTTGTGGGGTCGGGGTGGTAATGATATTGTAGAGGTGACGGCAGCAGCGAGAGGCGAAGACAGGAAGGTTGGTGTTAAAGGCTTAATCATGTCTTTCTGGAATGCCAGTTTTGCCTAAAAAAGAAAAAAAAATCAAAAAGATTAGAATGTAACAACAAAGAGGTACGTTTTAAGTTTCAAAAATATTCTCATAAACCTTTTCCAAGGACTCATGAAATATAGGCGCTCCAAAGTCTGAGGCGCTCAAGTTACAGACACTGTATTTTTTTACCCGAAGAAGCGCGTAAGGCCCCCGAAACATGAGGTCTTTTAAGTGTCAATTAAATTGAATATATCTTACTATAATTCCTCTATGAAGGTAAGATTGTTTATTTCACACTGCTTTCCAGCTGGTCACAATGGTTTGTGGTGCCTCCTCCCACCTATATTACATCAAACATATGACTGTTAAAGGAGAATACTGATCGAAATACAATGAACTGAGTTCAACTATGTTAGTCAGATGTACCGATCAGAATGCTGTCAGGGTTGTGTGGACTCTCAGTGCACATCTGATTCAGCTAGTCAGTCAGTACAGATTTCAAGATGGGTTTATAGTCCAGGGACTATAAAGACCAGCAAGAAGACACAAAACTTATAGTGTGGTAGGTGCATAGCGAACAGCTGACAATAATACTATGACAAAAAGGTGGATCCAGTGACAGTGTTCTTTGTGGTGAGTATAACTAGTATGTACCTTCATTCATGCCATTGTATGAGGTTTGGTGGAACTTTTCTTAAAGGACAACTGAACGTATAATATATGAATCAACCACAAACTGCCCTGGTGTCTGCTGTACAGTTTCACCATTCTCTCTCCTCCCTCCATGACTGTGTGCCTCAAGTATTCTCTTACATCAGTGATCTTACGCACATATTTCTGGTGTTATCTATACGTAAGATCTGACCGGTGATTTGCACAGAAAAACAAAAGATTGCAGAGAACAGTGTGGGCTGATAAGCAGTGAGCAGTTGATTATGTGTGGATAATCGAAGTAATCACAAACAAGAAGAAACAAACAATAAACAGCTAGGGGCTTTCTCAGATCTCTTTAGATGGGAAAAGAGGGTCAAGTGGTGCATAATAACTGCATGGGACAATATTCAGCTGATGTACCATATTTGCAGTCAAATAAAAAAGTTTGGGAACCCCTTTCAGCCTGCATAATAATTTACTAGATAAATTATTATTCCATGCAGATGGAGAAGTACAAAGTTTTGGAATATCATTGAAAAATCTATGGGTTGGTTTGAAGCAAGCTGCCTATTCTCAGGCGCAATCAAATTTAACTGAACTGGAGAGATTTTGGATGGAAGAATGGTCGAGAATACCTCCATACAGAATCCAGATACCTAAGGCTATAGGAGGCATCTAGAGGCCCTTATACTGTAGAATCTTGTTATAGCAAACTCTGATATAGTAAACCTCTGGCTATAGTAAACTCCCAGGTCCTGACCAAGCGCCTGTATGAATATACAATGTATGGCAAATCTTGACTTAGTAAACTTCTGATATATTAACCACTACCCGCCCACCCGCCGTTTTAAAACGTCCTGTTGATCCCTCTTTACAGACCACAGGATGTTTGAAAACATCCTCCCCTGCCGCCGAGTGCTCGTACTCTTGCTGTGGGTACCCATCGGGTCTCGGAGAACAGCTATTGGTGAAAGGGAAGAAGTCTTCCCTGAACCAATCAAAGTGCCCGTAAGGCAAAGAGCATGGCTTCAATGAGAAGACAGCATTTAAAAAAATATATGAACTATGTTAGGGATTCCACCGTTTTTTTTTTTTTTTTTACTATGCATGGCATGAGGGTATATTACTGTTATATTTGCATATATGAGCTTGTAATTTGTGCTGGACACAAAACTGAAAAAATGCACCTATATTTCCAAATAAAATATTGTCACCATACATTGTACTAGGAACATCATTTAAACGTTGTAATAACTGTGACTAATGGGCAAATAAAATACGTTGATTTTATTCACAGTAGCACGTTTTATTTAAAATTATAAAGGCCGAAAATTGAGAAATAATGAATTTTTTCTTTTTTTTCTTATTATTACAGTTAAAATGCATTTAGAATAAAATAATTCTTAGCCTAATGAACCACCAAAAGAAAGCCTAATTAGTGGTAAAAAAAAAAAGATAAAGATCATTTTGTTGTGACAAGTAGCGATAAAGTTATTGGCAAATGAGGGGTAGGAGAGCTGACAGGTGAAAATTGCTCTGATCCTTTCTGAAACTTATCACAGACGGCAACATCTTACGTACTGGCAGGGCCAGAGCTACCATAGGAAAAAATGGGCAATTGCCTCAGGGCCCCAGAGCCTGTAGGGGCCCCCAAGGTGTCCCTCCCAATCTCAACTATTGCTCCCCAGGGACACTGCAGAGTCTGTTAAGTTGGGAGTTGATTGGGGGAGGGTCAGTAGCCAGCTCAGGGGCCCAGGAGGGAAATTTGGCTGCAACAAAGGGCCTCTAATGACGCTTTTTGGTCGGGGGGTGTAACGATTGGTGTCAGCAAGAGGCACAAATATCTGATTAAGTGGTGATATACAGAATCACCACTAATGCAGATATGTTAGAGTGAAATAGTCAGTATCTTCCTGATGGTAAATCAGCGGAAGGCTCACTAACACGGTAAGTGCCTGAAATGATCTACTCAGACCAGTGTCACACCCCGAACCTTGATTATTGGGGATCCGCAGTATCGCCAATAATACAAGGATAGACCCGATTATATAGCAATCTGCGGAATTGCTAATAATGCGGGTAGATGTAAAGCAGTGGACACACGAACAACATGGAAATAAACAAAGCAGTAAATATTCACAAAGTTGTGGAAATATCCACCACACGGCAATTCCTCAGAGGTGTGGTTACCTCTGAATGGGAACCCCGTGTGTGAGATCCCCAAAGTGGCAGTGGAGGAATCTCGGCCTCTGGCATTAACGGTCTGCTAGGGCCGGCGTCTCAGGGAGGCAAGCCTCAGATAATAACCCAACAGTGGGAGACGTTCCACTGAAGGGAGCAAGGTCAGACAGAAAGAGGTTCGGCAACAGTACAGGCGGCAACAGTACAGAGACGTGAGACGAGAGAATAGTCAGGAACCAAGCCAATAGTCGTTAACGGTACGGGCTGGCAGAGTACAGAATCAGGAAGCAGAAGAGAAGTCAAGACAGGCACAGAATCATACACAGAGAATCAATAACAATAATAATCTCCTAGTCTAGGTGTGAAGTCCTTGGTTTCAACACCTGGGATCTAGTCTAAGGTCTGAGTGCTGACACGGTATCGCAAACACAGACGAAGTGTGACTGAAAAGCACTTCCTTATATACTGCCTGGGAGAGAAGTCTCCACCCCAGGCAGCAACCAATCAGAGCAGGCTAAAATGTCAGCTGACCTCCAGGTCAGCTGACACGCTTTCTAAGAGTATAAAGGCGTGTCTGGCGTGCGGCCGCACCCCCTAGAGGCAAGATGGCAGAACCCTGGTGAACAGCATGTTGGTGAGTTTGGAGCAGAGTGCTCGGACGGGTGTGCGCAGCGGATGCGGACGAATTTCCGCATCCCGCGTTGGAAGGTCCGCTTGCCGGACTGGATGCGACCATATTTCCGCAATCCATCCGGCGTTGCAGATTTTTCGTTACAGTACCCCTCCCTCTAGGCGTGGACTCCGGACACGTCCCACCTGGCCTGTCAGGATGGAGCTCATGGAACCGTCTCCTAAGTTTATCAGCATGTAAATCACCTGCTTTGACCCAGGATCTTTCCTCTAGACCGTACCCTCTCCAATGCACCAAATACTGCACTGAACCCTGAACTCGTCTGGAGTCCAAGATCTCCTCAACCTCCCATTCAGGCTCACCATCAACCATGACAGGGTGAGGCGGGAGGGAGTCCACCTGAACAGCTGGTTTCAGGAGTGACACATGAAAGGCTTTCCCCACCTTTAGAGAATGCGGTAACCTGACTCTGTAAGTAACACGATTAACCCTTTCGGAAATTGGATATGGTCCAATATACTTGGGCCCCAGTTTAGCGGATGGCTGCCTCAGAGCTATATGACGAGTTGATACCCAAACCTTGTCTCCTGGTTTAAACTCCCACTCCGCAGACCGTCTCTTATCTGCCTGCCTCTTCTGTATGATGAAAGCCTTTTTTAAATTTTCTCCGACATTAGCCCAAATCCTCTTGAAAGATTCCTGCCACTCCTCCAGGACAGGGAATGGAGAGGTCGACACTGGCAAAGGAGAAAATTTGGGAGATTTCCCATTGACAATTTGAAAAGGCGCATAACCAGAGGACTCATTCCTGAGATTGTTATGTGCGAACTCAGCAAATGGTAGAAACTCCGCCCACTGGTATTGGGCGTCCGCCACATAACATCTCAGGAACTGTTCCAAAGATTGATTGGTCCTCTCTGTCTGGCCGTTGGTCTGTGGATGGTAACCTGATGAAAAGGACAACAACATACCCATCCCCTTACAGAAGGCCCGCCAGAACCTAGAGACAAACTGGACCCCTCTGTCTGAGACAACATTCTCTGGAATGCCGTGTAATTTAAAGATATTTTGAATGAAAAGATGTGCTAGTTTTTAGCAGTAGGGAAACCACTCAAAGGCACAAAGTGGGCCATCTTACTGAATCTGTCTGTGACCACCCATATGACAGTCTTTCCATTGGAATCTGGAAGTTCTCCCACGAAGTCCATGGAAATATGTGTCCATGGCTCCTGAGGGGAGGGCAGAGACTGCAAAGTTCCAACTGGAGCCAGTCGGGAGGGTTTGCTCCTGGCACAGACGGTACAGGTCTTAACAAATTCCTTGCAATCTTGTTGTAGAGATGGCCACCAGACAGATCTACACAACAATTCTTGGGTTCGGGTAATGCCAGGGTGTCCAGCATTCTTGTGTCCATGAAACAACTGCAGCACTTTGGGACGTAAAGTACAAGGGACATAAAGAACCCCTCTTGGTTTCCCTTCTGGGACTTCTAATTGAAAAGGACTTAAGAGGCTAGGAAGGTCTTCAACTATCTCAGTGGCTGCCAGGATGATCTCTTTCGACAGAATACTTTCTGAGGAAGGAGATGGAGCAGTTTCAGGTTCAAAACAACGAGAAAGGGCGTCCGCTTTAACGTTCTTACTCCCTGGTGTGAATGTAATTATAAAA
Organism: Hyperolius riggenbachi; assembly: GCF_040937935.1. Lineage (NCBI taxonomy): Eukaryota > Metazoa > Chordata > Amphibia > Anura > Hyperoliidae > Hyperolius > Hyperolius riggenbachi. Next base: position 241,827,309 of record NC_090652.1, on the reverse strand, counting down.
TTAAAACGGCAGAAAAAGAGAGCCCATCTAGCCTGTCTGGGGGTGAGTCTTTTAGCTTTTTCAATGTACTGTAAATTTTTATGATCCGTGTACACAGTAATTACATGCTCCACCCCCTCTAACCAGTGGCGCCACTCCTCAAAAGCAAGCTTGATGGCTAATAATTCCCTGTTTCCAACATCATAATTTCTCTGGGCAGGGGAGAATTTTCTGGAAAAAAAAGCACAGGGATGAAGCTTGCCCTGAAGTCCTGAACGTTGAGACAATACTGCTCCTACTCCAACCTCCGAGGCATCCACCTCCACTATAAATGGGTAAGCAACATCTACATGACGTAATATGGGAGCAGAACAGAATGCCTCTTTCAGAGAGGAAAATGCCACAACTGCTTCTTCTGACCAATGAGTGGCATCAGCCCCTTTTTTTGTCAAATTAGTAAGCGGAGACACCACCGAAGAGAACCCCTTGATAAATTTTCTATAATAATTTGCGAATCCCAAGAATCTCTGTAGTGCTTTAAGCCCAGATGGTTGTGGCCAATCCCTTACAGCAGAGAACTTCTTGGGATCCATGGACAACCCTGATGTAGAGATAATGTAACCAAGAAAGGCAATCTCCTTTACCTCGAAAACACATTTCTCTAATTTCGCAAACAATTGATTCTCCCTGAGTCTTTGTAACACATACTTCACATGTTGGCGGTGTTCCGTGATATTTTTAGAAAATATCAAGATATCATCTAAGTAGACGATTACAAAGCGACCCAGTACCTCCCTAAAAATCTCGTTAACGAACTCCTGAAAAACTGCAGGAGCGTTACACAACCCAAAGGGCATCACCAAGTATTCGTAATGCCCCTTGGGAGTGTTGAATGCCGTCTTCCATTCTTCTTCCTACCTGATACGGATCAAATTGTAGGCCCCCTTTAGATCCAACTTAGTGAAAACAGAAGCCCCGGGAACCTGTGTAAATAAATCGTCGATTAGCGGTAGTGGATACCGATTCTTAATCGTGATCTTATTTAGACCCCTGTAGTCAATACAGGGGCGCAAACCACCATCTTTTTTCTGAACGAAAAAGAATCCCGCTCCTGCAGGAGATCTTGAAGGGCGGATGAAACCCTTCTGCAAATTTTCCTGAATGTACTCGTCCATGGCCAATTTTTCCGGGGACGAGAGGTTGTATAGGTGGCCCCTGGGTGGCATGGTTCCTGGTTTCAAATCTATTGGGCAATCAAAAGGTCTATGGGGGGGGTAATTGATCTGCTGCCCTAGGACAAAAGACATCAGCATATTCCTGATATTGTGGAGGTACTCTTTCCACTTGAATCTTAGTAGAACACAAAACTACATTCTGTAAACAATGTTGTGTACAATAAGGCGACCAAGTAGTCAACTGCCCATTCCCCCAATCAAACTGAGGAGAATGTAATCGTAACCAGGGCAACCCTAGTATCACCGTAGAGGTAGACATCTTTAAAACGAAAAACTGTATGACCTCCCTGTGCAGAGCTCCCACTTGCAGCGAGAGGGGAGGTGTCTGACACAGTGGGGACTTTCCTTGCAAAGGAGTGTCATCAATCGCTGTAACATATAAATGTCTTCCTACCGGAAGTGCAGGGATATTTAAACTTAAAGCAAAGCTTAAATCTAAAAAGTTAGCTGTTGACCCGGAATCTACAAATGCTGTGGTAGGAAAGTTCTGCCCTTCCCAATTTAGGGAACAGGGCAATAAAATTTTTCTTGTTTTGGAGGTAAAACAATTCCGCTTAGGGTGGTACCCCCTACCACACCTAAGCCGAGGAGTTTCCCGACTTCCTACCACAGTTTTGTGCAATGTGGCCCTTTTCCCCGCAGTACATGCAAAGACCCTCTTTGTGTCTTCTTGACCTTTCCGCCTCCGTGAGGCGCCCGTGGCCTAACTGCATCGGCTCCTCAGTCTCAACTGCTGCCGAGCTACTGGCCCCAGAAGTCCTAGAGTACATGGGGTACCTGCCCTCCTTGTTGTACCTCAGACGCCTATCTATTTTAATAGACAGTGTAATAGCCTCATCTAGATCTTTGGGTTCCGGATGACTAACCATCACGTCAGTTACTGCTTCTGACAACCCATCTAGGTATCTATCCAAGAGTGCATATCGCTCCCATCTAGAGGACACAGCCCACTTCCTAAACTCTGACGCATACTCCTCAGCAGTACTGCGTCCTTGTCTAAGGTTTTTGAGCTTACGTTCGGCCGTGGCGGCACTATCTGGATCATCGTAGATGACCGCCATGGCCTTAAAAAACTCCTGGACAGAAGACAGAGCAGGATGCTCATCAGGTAAGCCATAAGCCCACGTCTGGGAATCTGCATGCAATAGAGTCTTGATAAGAGTGACCTTCTGAGCCTCGGTTCCCGAGGACACAGGTTTCATCTCAAAGTAAGACAGCACTCTGTGACGGAAATTCTGGAAATCTGACCTTGTGCCTGAAAATTTCTCAGGAATGTTCATTTTAGGCTCACTAAGAGCCGGGGGAGGTAGAACATTAAGTGGTGATTGCAACCTTTGGACAGTCTCATTTAACTGAGTAATCTGAGCCTGCTGTGCAGTTACAGTAATCTTCAGCTGTTCTAACTCTGCCCTTACAGTCTGAAGCTGGTTTATCACCCCCTCCATCTTACTTCTTTATGGTCTGTGTTTCTGTAACGATTGGTGTCAGCAAGAGGCACAAATATCTGATTAAGTGGTGATATACAGAATCACCACTAATGCAGATATGTTAGAGTGAAATAGTCAGTATCTTCCTGATGGTAAATCAGCGGAAGGCTCACTAACACGGTAAGTGCCTGAAATGATCTACTCAGACCAGTGTCACACCCCGAACCTTGATTATTGGGGATCCGCAGTATCGCCAATAATACAAGGATAGACCCGATTATATAGCAATCTGCGGAATTGCTAATAATGCGGGTAGATGTAAAGCAGTGGACACACTAACAACATGGAAATAAACAAAGCAGTAAATATTCACAAAGTTGTGGAAATATCCACCACACGGCAATTCCTCAGAGGTGTGGTTACCTCTGAATGGGAACCCCGTGTGTGAGATCCCCCAAAGTGGCAGTGGAGGAATCTCGGCCTCTGGCAGTAACGGTCTGCTAGGGCCGGCGTCTCAGGGAGGCAAGCCTCAGATAATAACCCAACAGTGGGAGACGTTCCACTGAAGGGAGCAAGGTCAGACAGAAAGAGGTTCGGCAACAGTACAGGCGGCAACAGTACAGAGACATGAGACGAGAGAATAGTCAGGAACCAAGCCAATAGTCGTTAACGGTACGGGCTGGCAGAGTACAGAATCAGGAAGCAGAAGAGAAGTCAAGACAGGCACAGAATCATACACAGAGAATCAATAACAATAATAATCTCCTAGTCTAGGTGTGAAGTCCTTGGTTTCAACACCTGGGATCTAGTCTAAGGTCTGAGTGCTGACACAGGGTATCGCAAACACAGACGAAGTGTGACTGAAAAGCACTTCCTTATATACTGCCTGGGAGAGAAGTCTCCACCCCAGGCAGCAACCAATCAGAGCAGGCTAAAATGTCAGCTGACCTCCAGGTCAGCTGACACGCTTTCTAAGAGTATAAAGGCGTGTCTGGCGTGCGGCCGCACCCCCTAGAGGCAAGATGGCAGAACCCTGGTGAACAGCATGTTGGTGAGTTTGGAGCAGAGTGCTCGGACGGGTGTGCGCAGCGGATGCGGACGAATTTCCGCATCCCGCGTTGAAAGGTCCGCTTGCCGGACTGGATGCGACCATATTTCCGCAATCCATCCAGCGTTGCAGATTTTTCGTTACAGGGGGTGTCTGTTTGGGGGGGGGGGCAGGCTAATTTTGCCCTAGGGCCCAATTGTTACTTGAACCGGCCCTGAGTACTGGCAGGTGATCTCTGTGGAATGTTCGTCTACTGAAACGTTTTAGAGACAGTAGAAAAAAAATCTCTGGTCTCCCAGAAAGCTTGGGGGTGGGGGGTTCGATGTATCCTGTATAATTTGCTGTATTCTATTATACATCAGTTTGGTTCCTTTTTAAGAGGGGGTCCCAAACTTTTTCATGTGACTTTATGGTAAAGGACCACTATTGCGAAAAAAGTAAGCAGTTAAAAGCTGACAGAACCAACAGGTTTTGGACTAGTCCATCTCTTCATGGGGGGATTCTCAGGGTTTAATTTATTTTCAGAAGCATTTCCTGAATGGCAGTTTAACTGCTAAAACAGTAAGATACCAGACAGCCTCCCTACTCACTTGCACACTATTTTGGCAGTTAGATTTAGCAACTGCCGTTCAGGAAAGGCTATTGAAATCAAAGAAAAGCTTCAGAATCCCCCATGATGAGATGGACTGGTTTAAAACCTGTTGGTTCTGTCAGCTTTTAACTGCTTACTTTTTTCGCAATAGTGGTCCTTTAACTACTACTATAAAATGAATTACACACTATGGTATATCATGTTGATATCAAGTAGTTAAGTGTAACAAAACTACAGGTAGGGCACACACTTGTCATCTGCTAACCCTTTATGGAAACTGTTAGCTTTGATTCATGTCACCTACACTCCAGCAGGGTGCTGGCATGTGAGCCTGTTTTAAGATATAGTTCTGTACAGCATATTTCAGCAAGCCAGGAACGAATCGTTGACAATGGTTCAACTCATAGTAGATTAACCATACCGCTTAGGGATCATTCTTATAAATACTGCTTGGCACCATGCCAAATACTTATTTTTAATATTGTATTTATTAAGTACTGTATATTCATTAAGTACCGATATTTACTATGGCACTGTCCAAGTACAAGAAAATTAAATGGACAGACAAAGCAGTAGAGATTATACACAGTTGCATTGCATACCTTGCGGTGTATGTACAGATAAGACAACAAAGCAGATACTGCGATACTAAAATACAACAGGAGAGAGAACCTTGCCCATGCAGGCCGATAGTCTAAAGGAAATATGGGTGGATAGAAAGATTGGAGTCTTCAACTGCATATAGCGGTACTGTATTACTGCATAGATGAGGAGGTGGATTAGTGATGCCTTTTAATGAGAAGGGAGGAATGTTGACAGGCCAGTAGTTAGGCTTCGTACACACACTAGATGAAGCGTCTCTGTTGAGAATCTAGCTTGTCTACGGTGGCCCCTAGTGTAGGCTGAGCCCATTGTTCTCCTCCTAATTCTTCCCACTCTGTCATGTACCCGCCATGCACCGCACCATCGTCCCTCCCCCTTCCTTCATAGCAACACACTGCATCACTGTCTGTCTGTACAACACCCAGCGCCGAACTGCTTCCCGAGGGATCAAATCTCCATCCATGCAGAGGACAGTCCTTGTACGTGTGATTGAGGCTTTAGAGAGGAATGGGTCCAGAGATGGTTTATATTATGTTTATGGCATCTTTGAATGAGGAAGGGGAGAAAAGTTAAAAAGACAAAAAAAATGCTTTTTAATGAATATAACGGGGAACAGAACATTGCACATAAACCATTTAAAATTGTTAATATGTAGCTTGCTGGGTTTGCAAACCTGACTACCTGTGTGAATGCCAGATGCATATTAGTTATACTGACTAGCTGTCAGTGGGTTCTCCAAACCCCTTTTCTATCCCATAATTTCCCACAAGAGGCACTCAGAAAGTAGCCGGAATAGGAAACCAGCCAGTCTTTTCCACTTGTGAACACAGAGCTGCCCAGCTAAATAGGACTGCAAGTGTGCACGTACCTCCTATACTGAGAGAGCCCATAGGATGACATTAAAAAAACCTGTAATGACACATAAACAACACGTTGTAGAAGCCTATGCCCACTTCTTCAGGTGCAATGCTGACTAGCTGATCATTAAAAATATGAATGGCTCTCAGCTGTTCGCAGTATATAGAGGGGGCAGGTGCACACTTACACTCCTTTAACCCCCCACCAATTATTCCGGAGTGCCTCCATATACCTTATATAGTTTAATAAATCTCTAGCTTTACTAGTGCCCTAGCACCCTCTTCATACAGGCACTTGAGAGCACAGGATGTCTGCACACAAGCCTTATTGCTTCAACAAACACACTCCCAATTAACCTAACATATGTACCCCATTTGTTTTCTCTCTCTCTGGAAGAAATTATGCTTATTTGTCTGCATTTGGGTGGTGTGAAATCATCAGCTGCCTTAAAGAAGGCACAACAAGAGTGATAAGGCACTTCCTCCTTGCTTTTGGCTATTACATTTGTTGGCAGTAAGTTTGGCCTGAGGGGGTGGGCTTGAACCCATGAAACGCGTTGTCTGTGCAAAATGAATCTGTCTTGCAATACCTTTTAGTGTCATTTGAGAGATAAGCCACCCCTATTTCATCTTCTCTATTTATTCTTATTTGGTTTTAACAGAATTTTATCCGTCCCGGGTGCCTCCTCACCCTTGTTGTATCAAACACCTCCCTTATTGGTTTTTTTTGGGTCTAGAGTGGTTCGGTCATGACTACTAGTACCAGTACCTTTTTTCAAGAGAGCGACCACCCCAACACACCAAGTCTTGGGACACCTGAGTGGATTTAATTCTCCATCTGCTTGCTGAGGTTTGCTGACCACCTCTGTAAGTACCTTTTCATCCTTCTTCACTTCTCCATTTTAGTGACATGTTGTGCTATTGGCCTCTAGTTGTCTGTGTGTTTTTTTTCTGTAAGGTGTAAAGTCACTTCATCCTAATTTTACAGAAGACATGAATAGCTCTACCTCTCTCTTTCTCTATCTTTTTTTTTTTTTACAGTTCTTCCGTTTAAATGTGGCGTATTTTCTTCTTAAAAAAAAAAAAATTAAGAGTAACATAAACAAGATTTTACACCTTTAAGATACAATGTAGCAATACAATTAGTTGCTTGTGACCTATAGCCCATAATATGTTACATGAAGTGTAAATGTTGTCAAGTTACAATATTTAATTACAGCATTTAAACGAAGCAATTATCACTTATTATCACGCTGAAAACAATACATGTAATTAATAGGCATAATTTAATCACACGTCTACTACTGTGTCCTCAGGTTCACTAATGCATTTAAATATCTGAAACGCCGCTATCATTTTTGCAGGATGTGTCTATTCCAAAATGTCTAGGTGGTTTGTAATAAAAAGCTTTTTACAGAAGGGGTCTCAAACGTATTATTATTATTTATATAATGCTGACATCGTCTGCAGTGCTTTATAAAATACCATTAAAGCTGGCAATACATCTAGCAATTATGGGCAGATTCGACCAAGTGATAGATCTCTCTCTGATCGAATCTGATCGGCAAGAGATCTCTCAGCTGCTTATAAACCGCAGGTTGATTCCAGATTGATTTCAGTATGAAATCTTGCGTGAATCGGCCTTGTTACGTCACCTGGTTGCCTGGCCGCCTCCAGCGCTGTCCCCTGCATGCGTTTTTCGAACACCACGTGCATTAGTATGCGGAAATATGCATTTGTCAACTGCAACAAAATGTAAAGAGGGTGCACGCAATGCCCCATCGAAAAAAAGGAACTAAAATTTTGTTTTGCATGCAATGCACATAAAAGAATCACACTGAATCACCTATTCACTAATTATGGGCGTAATAAAGTGTTTAATAAGAGTGGGGATTTAAATATTATAATAGACTTGACCATGTCTAGTTTAAAATCAGGAGTTTTGTTTATTAACCATTTGGTGTACCCGGGTAGAAATAATTAAAACCAACATGGAACCTGTGTTGAGACTTTGACAGCTGCCACTCACACTGCTAGTAATGACAAGGTGCAGAGCCGGGACAAGGTCCTCCAGCACCCAAGGCTGAGACATCAAAGTGCGCCCCTCCATCCCTGCCACCCCAGCCATCACACACTGATTGCTATTAGACTAAGAGGCACCACAGGGCCCACAACCTCCCCAACACCTTAATATCTAGTTATCTGGCTTGCAGTCACTACCATGTATCCCCTATTCTTATTTATTTCTGCTTCAAACACAATTAGGAAGGACAGCTGAATGAATTCTGCGCCCCCTCCTACACTGCGCCCCGAGGCTGGAGCCTCTCCAGCCTATGCCTCGGCCCGGCCCTGACAAGGTGTGACACAGGCTGACTTAGGCTGTCAGCGTTCTCACATCATCTCCTCAGACTTCAGTCCGCTAGATGCTGCGAGTCACTGCTTGTTAGTTTCAGCCACCTCAAGGATCTGCTGCTTTCATGATACAGCATTTATTAAAATAACCTCACCTAGAAAACAGCTGAAAATAAATGGACCCTTGAATTTAATTATGGCTCCTTCTTGACCTGACTGAAAGTGAGCAGAAGGAGAGAGACAAGCAACCTGGTCATATAATTGCAGAGCAGTTTGCCTCTCTGTCGCCCTGTGCTGTGTCCCAAATTTACTGCATGTCAGGGGTGAGCCTGGGGTGCCTGGCACCTGGGTGCAAGATTTTCTCTGGCGCCTATGGGAGTGGTTAAATTAACCGCGCCCAACCACATAACCACACCCATGTCCATAATCATTATGTGGGCAGCATTCACCAGAAAATAATCACTATGTGGGGAGCAATCACCAGAAAATAATCGTTATGTGGGGAGCAATCACCAGAAAATAATCGTTATGTGGGGAGCAATCACCAGAAAATAATCGTTATGTGGGGAGCAATCACCAGAAAATAATCGTTATGTGGGGAACAATCACCAGAAAATAATCGTTATGTGGGGAGCAATCACCAGAAAATAATAGTTATGTGGGGAGCATTCACCAGAAAATAATCGTTATGTGCAGAGCATTCACCAGAAAATTGTTATGCAGGGAGCATTCACCAGAAAATAATCACAATGTGGGCAGCATTCACCAGAAAATAATCGCTATGTGGGGAGCATTCACCAGAAAATAATCGCAATGTGGGGAGCAATCATCAGAAAATAATCGCTATCTGGGGAGCATTCACCAGAAAATAATCGCAATGTGGAGAGCATTCATCAGAAAATAATCGTTATGTGGGGAGCATTCACCAGAAAATAATCGCAATGTGGGGAGCATTCACCAGAAAATAATCACAATGTAGGGAGCTATCACCAGAAAATAATCGTTATGTGCGCAGCAATCACCAGAAAATAATCGTTATGTGGGGAGCATTCACCAGAAAATAATCGCAATGTGGGGAGCATTCACCAAAAAATAATCGCAATGTGGGGAGTTATCACCAGAAAATAATCGTTATGTGCACAGCAATCACCAGAAAATAATCGTTATGTGCGCAGCATTCACCAGAAAATAATCATTATGTGGGGTGCATTCACCAGAAAATAATCGTTATATGGGGAGCAATCACCAGAAAATAATCGTTATGTGGGGAGCAGTGCTGTGAAAAAAAAAATTCACTCACCTGGCCAGCCTCTGACGTGCAGCTCCCCGATGATCCTCCAGCGATGATCTCCCGCGCTGACAGGCAGAGTGCAGGGCTATGGCAAGATGGCGACCGAAGCCCTGTACTGGAGACACAAATAGTTTCCAGAGCAGGGCTTCGGCAGCCATCTTGCTGTAGCCCTGCTCTGCCTCCGGGAGGCGGTCCACACAGCGGGGAGATGAACCGGGCAGCCAGCAGCGGGGAAGAGAGGCAGAACGAGGGGACCCAGGTGAGAGGGGGGGGATCTGTCCCCCCTCCCCGCCGCTGTCCCCACCCCTCTTTCTAGCGCTGCTCTTCCCCCACCATGGGGGATCGTGGCGATACCCCCTTGGGTGTCAGTCACCCGGGGCACCACGCCCCCCTGCGCCCAATGGACGCGGCTAGAGGGAGGGAGGGAGCGGCGGCCAGAGGGGGTGAGCGGCGGCCGGGCGGCGCCTGACAGAGAGAGGCGCCTGGGTGCAATGCACCCGCCCAGGTGCGGCCCTGCTGCATGTGTTAATGAGTGACAGTGTGATAAAGGGAGGAATCAGAGTTTGCACTAGGCTAAATGTGTTATGAAATATGGCCAAGCACACTATACATCAACATACATGATCAGATTTTTAGATTTTTTTTCCAGCCATTCTAATCAATTTGAGAGCCTGGCAGTTGTCCCTTCTTCCCACCTTGACGCAGAGTCGCTGTGTTTATTAGGTTTGCACAGGATCCCCAGGGAAACTTACACCAAAACCTGGCTGCGTCCTTCCTTCTCGCCCTTCCAGGATCAGGTCCCCAAAAGGGCACTTTCTAAACAGGGGCGTTGCTAGCCCCAAAGATCAGTGGAACGTGCCCCGGATCTATTCTGTATGCCCCAGATGTCCCCAGGCAGCTTGCGGCAGTACTCACCTCTGGCCGCTTGGTCTCCAGATTCTGCAGACATCTTCTCTTCTAGGCTTCTCCCCCTCGTGTCTGAGAAAGAATCAGATGCTAAAGCTCCTATCGTCTGATTCTCAGATGCTAGGGGGAGAATTGCCAGTCACAGAGGATGTCTCCAGACTTTGAGGGCGGATGGAGGAGTTGAGTAGTTCCTCCTGCTGTGCTACTCTGCTGAGGGGGTCAAGGGGAGGAACAGTGAGGACACACACAACAATACATGCTCCCTGTGGAGGCTCCAGGCCCCACAGCTTCCAGCATGTCACCACAACACCCAGCATGCCCCATAGAGGTATCACAGCGCCCAGCATGGCACCACATAGCACCCAGCATGTCCCATATGTTTAAGTGACATAGCTTATTTATGTGATATGCTGCATTTGATGTTTTTTTGTATAAATGGAGAGGGGTGCTTAGGCCGCTGTTAATTCCATGTAAATTTGGCCCCATCCATGACCACACTGACATTCTGGTGCGTGGCCACACCCATTTTTCGTCTGGAGTGCCCAAAAGTGCCCCAGATCTCTTAAGATCCTAGCAACACCCCTGCTTCTGACTCTCCTGAGGGGTCTCTAGCACTTCAAAAAGTAATTTTTAGCTTCCAGATAATAAAAAGAACTAATCTAATTCAAAAACCAGCACAACCAATCCTAAGAAAGTTCTTCTGTGACATGATGGTCTAGTTTTGTATATAATTATAATTCTATGTATACCTCTTTCATTAGAATAATTAATTATGCAGAGGGACAGATGCCATTTTCAACCTTTTTGTGGTAAAAAAAAATGACAGTAACCCCGCCTCCTAGTCAGGTGCAGTAACCCAACCTCCTAGGTGCACAGAAGTTTACACTGGCAACTTGCATTGTAAACTGCACTGCACTAGCAGTTCACAGTCCTGTTAATCCAGACTAGATTTCTGCAATGTGCTGCTTGATTGACATGGTCTGAACACATACGTTGCAAAGCTACAGCCACTGGCGTAACAATAGGGCCTGCAGCCCCTGCTCCCCATTTGGGGCCGTTTTGTGGGGGTTGGAGGGGTCGCAGCATGAGGGGAAAGCCATGGCCACATTCGGTGGGGAGGGGGGACGTTCCCCCCCTCCCACACCTCGGGGCTCTCCCCTCTGTGCTCCCCTCCACTTGAAATTAAAGTCAGGGCAGCGGTGGGCAGCAGACAGATACATACCTTCCATGCGCTCCAGCGTGCGTTGCTCTCTCTAGTCTCTGACGCGACTTCCTGTATGCCCAGACTCTAATTTAAGCAGGAGGGGAGCTCAGAGGGGAGAGCCCCGTGGTGAGGGAGGGGGGGGTCGTCCCCTCTCCCCACGGACGTGCCACCAAGCTCTCCTCTCATGCTGCGACCCCTCCAGCCCCCCAAAACGGCCCCGAGCGGGCTCCGTGGAGGGCCTGGTGGGGCCTAGTTACGCCCCTGGCTAAAGGCTTGCGAGAAGTTCTGTTGCTAGTGGCAACACTACGAGGCGAGGTAAGGAGGAGAACAAATCGTCCACATCAGGGCCATTGTATGCACACTATATATTGTGGCCATACTCTGTATCTGTATTAAGCACATGTATGCCAAGGAAGAAATTTCAAGACAACAGATGGATCAAAGCAGGGCTGGATTGCTGCATATGGAAGAAGAGGCTGCAAATGGAATACAAACGTTGCAAATAAGGAGCAACACAGGGGAATAGGGAGCTGCTGCTCAAGGGACCTGTACAGAACTGAAGGGGGCTGCTGTATATGAATGTTAGACAAAGAAGAGGGGGCTGCACAAGAAATAGGAGGGGGTGCTGCACATGGAAGGGAAGCTGCAAGAACGTTGGCCTAGGGGCAGTCAAAGCATAGACGTACTTACTACAATTGGTTTTTAAGTCAGACAATATAAATAGCATTTAATTATCCTTCCAAGTGAATCAGATAGTTTATATGAAAAAAGTAACATCAGCGATGTATTCGCTTTGCAGAAAGCTGTAACCTTGCTCGTAAGCAGATGTGAAAAGCCAATTTCTTTTAAAACCCCTGTCCAATGGCTTCATGCTCGGGAAGCGTTACATAGAAAACGTTATGTTCCCACTCTGCAAGCACTGAGCTGTCGCACTGAAAGCAGAATGTACATTTCAAATAAGAGTGGTGCTAACACTTGTGAAGTACAGCACTCCCGTGCTTCTCAAGACCTCGACTTTATTTCTAAATAGCAGAAGCGCTTTCACCGTGCCCTGCTACATTGCAGCTCTGATTGCATATTTTTTGTTTCATTTTCTTTTAGAGCAGAGTCAGCTACAGCCGGCTGCTGATTGGAGCACTTGACCCCTGCCGAGTGAATGTAGGAGTGGATAGCTGCAGTCTAAGCTTTTATAAATTCTTCTGCTGCATCTACATGATACAGAACATTTTCTGCAACGTTCCAGATGCAACAGAGAGAATGTCTATAGTACCTTTCAAATTAAATGCAGGCCAACATGAAATGCATTTGTTAATGTAGTTTCAATTTAAGTGATTATACTTATATTATGTACTAGATCATCACTGATGGGATTCATGGCACGGCACTTTCAATGGGCACTAGTTAGCAAAAAGAGCAGTGGGCCACATATGATTGGCCGGTCTGGTTCCAGCACCCCGCCTGATTGGTCACGTGCCAAAGCTTCCCCTCTGAATAGCCATGGTGATCTCTCACCGGTGATTGTGTTTTACCATAGCATGCTTCGATAACAAGCATATATCGACACCTTACCTGCTTATGATGTCATAGGGAAGGGCAACAGATGCCACCAGTTGAATGAGGACAGGGATTTGGGGATGCGTGGGTGAGGAGGGTAGTGTTCTAGGAAGTTCTAGGAAGGTGGGTGGGAGAGCGGAGAGAAGGCAGGCTCCAGATGGCTTAAACTGTTTGTCCAAAAGTCCCCTCTGTAGATTTTACCACCTGAATTACATGATTCAGGCCCGCTTTAATGCATTAAGTCAACCTAATAAAGTAGGCTAATGCCACATGAAACATGATTACAGTAAAAGGATGGAAAGCAGGCCCTAATTACTATTGCAGTACACTTGCATTACTGAACCCAGATTTCATCCTATCATTGGGGCCTGTACTTAGCGACCTGAGCTCACTAACAAATTTGTGTGTACTACTGTCCACTTTTCAGCAACGTATCACTATTTACAGATGCTGAAAAGCGGACAGACGCGAACACAAAGCTGATAATGATGAAGTCAACGCAGATGATAATGATTGCAGAGAGTACATTTTCAATTGTAGAAACAGTGGGAATAGATTAAAAGTACATTGTTACAACAGAGGTCTGTATGTTCTGCATTTAGCTTACTGTTAGTATAGGTACAAGGTAATAGCTTTCTCTATTTTAAAAAGGTGGTAAAATAAAGGATACAATTATACTGAATAATTGCACAGGGCACAATTTTAAGTAATTTTGAACACACTTAAGTTAACCATACTAACTATACTAACAGTACAAAGCCCAATTACAGTCACTCTTTCCTTTTAAAGGAGCAGTGCAGTAACTATGGAAAGATGCATACCATTTTGAAGCTCTCTTTCTCCTCTTTCCAACGCAATATAAACTGCTGCCCTACGCCTTTTAGTTATCGCGAAAATAACGAAAACTAAAAGGCGTAGGGTGGCGGTTTATATATCGTTGGAAAGAGGAGAAAGAGAGCTTCAAAATGGTATGCATCTTTCCATAGTTACTTGTATTACACAGGGCGACTTTTCCCCAAAGTCGGCAGCTCCATTCAGCACAATGCAATGAAATACAAGGAACCCAGGGGGATATAATTACAAACATCATGCTGGCAGGTGTGAGGATATAATTAATTAGTTGTGGGTATGCTTAAAGGCATACCCACAGGCACTGCTTGGAGTCCCTTTAACCATTTCAGCCCGCGGGGATTTTTCACCTTATGGACGAGAGGAATTTTCACCTGTCAGCGCTTCTCCCTTTCATTCCCCAATAACTTTATCACTACTTATCACAGCAAAATGATCTATATCTTGTTTTTTCCGACACCAATTATGCTTTTTTGGGTGGTAAATTAGGCTAAGAATTATTTTATTCTAAATGCATTATAATAGGAATAATAAGAAAAAAATGAAAAAAATTCAGTTTTCAGCCATTACAGTTTTAAAATAATGAATGCTACCATAAATAAAATCCACACATTTTATTTGGCCATTTGTCCCGGTTATTGCAACATTAAAATTATACCCCTAGTGTAATGAATGGTGACAATATTTTATTTAGAAATAAAGGTGCAATTTTTCAGTTTTACATCCATCACTAACTTTTAGCCCATTATTTATTAATTATATGTCCTCTTGACATAAATAATCATTTATTTTTATTCCCCAAAGTCAGTAGGTGTGTTTTACTATTTGACCACAAGATGTCCCTACTGAGCAAAAATCCCATTAGCGTACAATGTACGTTAATTGGGATAAAATGTATCACTACGTCGTAACCAGGGAAGTGACGTAGGCTTCCATCGGAAGCCTCCGATCACAGTGGCGGCAGGGAGATTATGAATGGAAACATTGTTTCCATTCATAAATTTAACGATTGGGCGGCGGAAACCGGCAGAAATCACAGCGGGAGATATCGCTGCGGCTTCATTTACAGAATAAAAACAGTGTTTATTCACAGAGGACATGTACGGATTGGCACAGGGGACTTTGTCATCTGCAGCCAATCCCCCCTGCTAGCAGCAGCAGCGTGATTGCATGCATCTGCCCGCAGAATCGCATGCAAACCCCCCAAACCGCAGGGACATGACTAGTGCGTCCCTGTGGCTCTAGCACCTGCCGCTGCGGACGTGAAGCTCACGTCCGCGCGACTGAAATGGTTAATTTAGGAAAGAGGTGGCATCTTTGTTAAATGGTTACTGTTGTCTTCTTTTGAAGGCGTTGTCTTCACTTCCTGTTCATCTTACACCTATGCCTCTTATGTGAGTTGTGAGTAAAACATATAGAAATATGATTTCTTTTGTTGATTGTGAGTTGGGATGGTCAATGAGATGCAAATCGATAGAAGTGCATACAGGATTATGCAAACTTGTATGCACATTTCTGGGATTTGATTTATCCATCTTCAAGCTGCATAAATTTGCTAACAAAATGTGCATAATCCTGTATGAACTTAGAACAATTTACATCTCATTTTGTGGGTTTATTCTCAATTCTGCTGTAATCTGCCACCACCACAGAAAGTAGAAATCGTTCTTCATGAACTATGACAGATATGACAGAGAAAGCATTCAAATCCACAATAGAGGTATAAAGGTGTCCATAGACTTATTGATTTTACCTAGCAGATTCAATCACTGTGATCAGATCTGCCAGAGATCGATGCCCCAACATGGCCATTCAATCATAGTTTTGATAGATTTCCAAATTAAATCAATTTAGGTTACTGAGTGCATTGAAAGCATTATCTCTCTCAAAAAGGGGTGGGGCAGGTGCATGGTGGACTGTGGTAGATTGACAACCAATTGACGGCCCTCTACCAAGATCTCCTACCATCTAAAATGTTCTCCCCCCACCTGTCTGCTGGCACTAGTCTTCCTGTTTCCTGTCTCCATCCTCACCCACTGCTTGTTCACCCTGACCCAACTGCACTAATGTTACATGACTATGTACATGCTGCTGGATCGGGGGTGATCAGGCAGCCGGGCGGCAATGGAGATAAGACACGGGAAGGAGCACACCTGCAGACATGTGAGTGTGCGCTCTGCTGCCTAGCATTAGATGTGGGGAGACCTGGGGGCAAATCTATTACGTTTACTTGCAGTATGTGAGATGGCAGTAATTGATCCTTCTCTAATCAGATTTCGATCAGACAGGAATCTATCTGTTAGTAAAACTGAGTAGCCATCTGCAAGTGTATGGCCACCTTAACCCTTTTTCACTAAAAACAGAATATTTTAATCAGAATGATACCATTTATTGACTAATTTAAAGGGAAATAAAAAGTACGCTTTCAGCTAATACGCCCTCTTCAGACTTAGTTTGTGTATATTAACAAGATGTTAAAACACATAGCTTATATACACTGGACATTTGGAGGAGTAACAGTCTTTTGCATACATAAATAAATATCATTAGATGCCTTAATTACAACTTACTACAGGAGGATCTCACAGTGATTCTAGCTAATTTATGACAAATAGATAAGACCACTTGTTTGCTAAAACATCACATACCACATGGGTGATGGGGAGGAGACATCATACATTTAGAGTTCAAACATAACTAGACAGAGTACATACACTAAAACAAGAAAACTGACAGGAGTTGTTCGTTTTTTTGGGGCTTTAAACAATTGATGCTACTTACTGCTAAAATACTTGGGCTTCGTTGAAGTTTATTGTATGGGCTATATTTAGGCTTCATGGGTTTCCCTGCTACTCTGTCCTTGTGTCTTCTGCTGGAGATGTGCTAAAAATAGTAAAGAGGTCTTGTCAGTAAAAGTAAAGCAATAGAGGGCATATCAAATACAATAAACAGGACACTTTACAAGCAACTGCGACTAATAACTAATAATGGGCAGAGCAGAACATAAAAAGATAATAAAAATAAAGGTAAGAGGTTACTTGTTTCTTATAATGTAATAAAGAGTTCACTCTAGCAGTATAGCAAATAATGTTTCTACTCATAAATGCTGGAAATTAAAAGAAGATGACACACTAAATACATCTAAAATATGTGATATAGTTCATATTTCCTTACTAAAATATTTTTTACATTTCATTAATGTACTGCTCATAATAAATAATGTAAGTATCTAAAATCATTATACAATTCCTTTAAAGGACAACTGAAGTGACAGGGATATACTGTATAAGCTGCTGTATTTATTCCCTATTAAAGAGACACTGAAGCGAGAATAAATCTCGCTTCAGTGCTTATATTCAGCAGGGGCATGTGTGCACCTGCTAAAACGCCGCTATCCAGCGGCTAAACGGGGGTCCCTTACCTCCCCAATCCCCTCTTGGAGTCCCGGGCAGTGCTTCCGCATTGAGGCATGGCTAACTGCTGCAGCCCTGCCTCACGCGCGTCTGTCAGCGCGTATCTCCGCCTCTCCCCCGTCCCTCTCAGTCTTCCTTCGCTGAGAGGGGCGGGGGAGAGGCGGCGATGCACCGCTGATAGACGGCGCTGAGAGGCAGGGCTGCAGCCGTTAGCCCTGCCTCAACAGCAGCAAAATCTACGACCAAGTTGGTCGTAGATTTTGCAGGGGGGGATTTGGGGGGTAAGGGACCCCCATTTAGCTGCGGGATAGCGGCGTTTTAGCAGGGGCACACATGCCCCTGCTGAATATAAGCACTGAAGCGAGATTTATTCTCGCTTCAGTGTCTCTTTAAGCAATACCATTTACATGGCTGCCCTGTTGATCCTCTGCAACTAATACTTTTAGCAATAGACTGTGAACAAGCATGCAGCAGATAAGGTTTTTTAACATTATTGTCAGATCTGACAAGATATTCTGCATGCTTTTTTTCTGGTGTGATTCGGGCACTCCTGCAGCCAAAATGACCAACAGGGCTGCCAGGCAACTGGTATTGTTTAAAAGTAAATAAATATGGCAGCCTCCATATTCTTCTCACTTCAAGTGCCCTCTAACTGATGATAGGACCATGAAATTGTTAGGACTCTGATAAATACCACAAATAGACTGGCATAGTAAATATTGAGCACGTGAAACATTGAAAGACAGAAGGAATGCACCTGTTTGAGCTGGATTTCTGAATTCACATGGACATCGCAGATTTCACAATGAAATGTTTTGTTCTGTAGTCCGGAACCTTTGCTACCATTCTGTAGTTTTAGTCTGGATCCGGACCTCGGATAGGATTTGATAGGACCGGCACCGTTTCGTGCTTCAAGCATTGTCTTGTGTTTAGAACCTTGAAAAAACAATACAGAGCAGTTACTACATAGCATTAAAGAGGAACTGTAGTGAAAACAACGTAATATATAAAATTGCCTATTTTTTTACAATATTAATTTATAAATTATTTAATCAAGTGTTGCTTGTTGTAAAATCTTGCCTTACCTTGATTTACATTCAGAAATGTAGATACACTGACATAATTTGCACACATACAGCCTATTGATGGGTGCAGCCTCCTCTCCCTCCCACCTCTCCTATTTGGAGAGTTGTGGCAGAAGGCCCAATCACTTGCCTGGATAGGCGGAGCCGGGGGCACCTACCAATAAGCCACCTGAATCACGTGATTCAGGCAGCAAAATCTAGGTGGCGGAATTTGGACAAAAAGGTTGGGCCAACTGGCGCCTAACTCTTCTCCGCTCTCCCACCCACCCTTCTGGTATGATGGTGTTAAATGTGAGCTGTAGTCAACAAAGAACATCCTAAAATAGATGATGTGCATTTCCAGGTGAGAGAATAGCACAGAGAGCCACACAGATGGCATCCTCAGTCGATCTATTTGTCTAGTAGGTAAACTGGTGTTGATCTAAATTGGCTGGAATGCAAGTCTGAGGCTTTCATAAATGCAACCACCTTCTTTGCCATTCCTCTACAGCAGGGGTCTCAAACTCGCGGCCCGCGGGCCATTTGCGGCCCTCGATACAATATTTTGTGGCCCTCGCCGGCAAAATCTTCCTTATAGTTCGCTTCAGTGCTCCCAAGTAATCCGCTGCATCCCCGCCGCTAAACGAGGGCTGCAGAGCCCCCAAATCGCCCGGGGGGCAATCCACCGGCATTTCCTGGAAGGGGCAGAGCTTTTAGCTTCAGCTCTGCCCCTCCTGACGTCAATAGCCGCCCGGATCGCCGCCTCTCCCCGCCCCTCTCTGTGAAGGAAGAGTGAGAGGGGCGGGCAAAGGCGGCGATGCGCTGCGATTGTGAAATTCCTTATGTGGCCCAGCCTCATCCTGACTTTGCCTCCTGCGGCCCCCCAGGTAAATTGAGTTTGAGACCCCTGCTCTACAGCATTACTGGATTTGCTGCAGCCCTTTAAACCTCTTAGTTTGTGAATGTTGAAGTTAGACTAATGTGTCAAGGAGTGAGTTAATGATGGTCTTTGTCTTGGAGAGGAATGCACTGATGCACATTTTCCAGCTGTTGACATGAGTTCTGCATTCATCTGACTGACAGCTCCATTTATCAAAAGAGATGAATTAGGGTGTCATTCAAAGAAACTAGAGATGACAATTCCATTCATTCATTGCTGTCATGTACATCAAAACCTGTATCAAGGAAAGGCATGGCAGTGAGCTGCATCTGTTATACACTAATGACAAATTCATTGAATGAGTCCTTAACTACTACCATTGAAACTAAATCATTTCTGCAGCTGGTGACCATCACCTGACATCTATGCATTGCATACTGACTTATTTTAAGACTCTGAAATGGTGAAATATAAGTAGACAGGCAGCCTTTACATGTGTATTCCTCAACACCATTATTGCAATGAGGCAAGGTTAAACTACAGTCTGACCATAGTGATGGTCTTCAGAGATCATATTAATAATGTATCTGTCAGTGTATAACCCTCATTGGCATGGCATGCAAAATGAGGCAATCACTTTATGACACATAACAGTGACGAGCATAGCATGAAGAGACAACCATCTATGCCTGTAGAAGAACGGCAGGCTCAGCCCCGTAACTTTGTCCATCACAGTGCATGGTATTGGGGAAGAAGAGGGGAATGAGCAGAGGGGTGCTAGCCAGAAATCAGGAGAATGTCTTGTGATGTGGTTTGGTTGGAAACAGTACAGAAAATTGCAGGTTCTACAACCCAAAAATCCTGATGTGAAAATCTATTTTTATCGCAGTCATGAAGATGGAACCCACTGAAGTTCTGTGTCTAATGTATTGATTAGCTGAAGTAGATCTTGATAAGCCCTATCTACATTATGGGCAAATATCTTCTGGGTCCTGGTAGGCTACATCTGAGATGACTGCTAGCCAATTAATAATCCATCACATTTTGTAACTTATGTTTTAAAAAAATATATTCCTCTAAACCTATATCTCATCAGCATTTGAAAATTAACACTGCAACCCCTTCAACTGATTTGTTTTCGTTGCAACCATGAAGATGGAACCCACTGAAGTTCTGTGTCCAAGTAGTTCTTGATAAGCCTTATTTAGATCATCATCTAGATATCCCATCCATCTTTGCGGAAGGGAAAATCCATGACATTTTTGCAAAAGTATCAAGTCAGACAAAAATGCAAAATTCATTGCACATATTCAAGCTCATCCTTAGATATTTTGGAGACCTACCTGTGTTGTGGGCTTCCAGCTGTGATAGTGAGTTGACAGCTACCTTGCATAGTGAACAGTACAGTAATTTCTTGGCTTTCTCTTCTTCTGATTCAGAAGCAGTGATTGCGGTGCCATTGGTGCCTTTCACCACCGTTGTCGGTATCACTGCCGTTAATGCCACTTCTGACTTGGCAATGAGCGATCTTATTTCATTCATGCTGTTTGTAACAACGTTACTGGCTTTTAATCTTTCCTCTTCACCTGAAGAACAAAAGACAAAGATGCATATGTATAAACTGTTCAGCCACTATCCACACACAGCTCATGTCAAGTCATTGTCACGAGCTGTCATTACGTAAGGAACGTTTGACATATACAAGCAATTAGGGTAAACAAAACTTGTTTGGGAAGGAAAAATCAGTCTTATTCTTCCATCAGTGGGAGATGAAGGGACCAGTATAATTTCCCTGATTATTCTCTTTTGTACGCAGATCTCACAACATTATTGTCATTCGAACAGATGACTAATTTGCAGAGTCTAAAAGAAACCAAAGAACATTCAGCTGTAAAGCTATAACATTAACCTTTATGTATTTAAAGAAGCCCCTTTGCAAATGCGCAATTATCGTAATTTGAACCCCTACTATCAAATTGTTTTCACAGTATTTTTTTGGGCCAGATGCAGCGGATTCCCTTGTTTATTTATAGCTTACCTGTACCTGAAGTGATGTGTGGCAAGATGAGATAAACATGTAAAAAATATACCAGCAATCCGACTTAGAACTTGCCTGTGTTCCCTATTTAACCACTTGCGTACCAGCAGTCTCTGGCCCCTTAAAGAGAACCCGAGGTGTGTTTAAAGAATGTTATCTGCATACAGAGGCTGGATCTGCCTATACAGCCCAGCCTCTGTTGCTATCCCAAACCCCACTAAGGTCCCCCTGCACTCTGCAATCCCTCATAAATCACAGCCATGCTGTGAGCCTGTGTTTACATCTGTAGTGTCAGTCTCAGCTCCTCCCCCGCCTCCTGCATAGCTCCAGTCCCTGCCCCTGTCCCTTCCCTTTAATCAGCCTGGAGGGAAGGGATGCAAGCGGGGACTGGAGTTCTGCAGAAGGCGGGGAGAGCAGCAGACTGACACTATAGAGATAAACACAGCCAGCTCTGACAAGCTGTTTGTCAGCAGCGTGGCTGTGATTTATGAGGGATTGCAGAGTGCAGGGGGACCTTAGGGGGGTTTGGGATAGCAACAGAGGCTGTGCTGTATAGGCAGATCCATCCTCTGTATGCAGATAAAATTCTTCAAACCCACCTCGGGTTCTCTTTAAAGAGAACCCAAGGTGGGTTTGTGAAATCATATTAGGACACAGAGGCATGTGCTGTATACAATGACCAGCCTCTGTGTCCTTTCATTGTGTATTCAGCCCCCTCCTGGGATCTGCTGTCACCCATTAAAAAAAGCGACAAGGCTAGCGACACGCAGATTGTCACTAGCCTGCTATTTACCTTTGCTTGTCAGTCACCGCTGTTCCCCCACCTCCTGTATAGCGCAGCTCCCTGCCTGTGTCCCTTCCCTCCCCGCCTCCGTAAGCCGATTGGAGGAAGCTTACAGAGGCGGGCAGGGAAGGGACACGTAGCCGCACTATACAGGAGGCGGAAGAGCGGCGGTGACTGACAAGCATAGGTAAATAGCAGGCTAGCGACAATCTGCGTGTCGCTAGCCTTGTCGCTTTTTTTAATGGGTGACAGCAGATCCCGGGAGGGGGCTGGATGCACAATGAAAGGACACAGAGCCTGGTCATTGTATACAGCACATGCCTCTGTGTCACAAACCCACCCTGGGACTGCTGGTACCAAAAACAGGGCTTACGTCTTGCTGAACCGACTGCTCACTTCGTTCTCGCCATACTGTAATGTATGAAGTGCACTTCTTGGACTTTTAGTCAGAGCTGATAATGCAGCCGGTCAGCAATTTTATTGATTTTAAATGGGGATGGTAATTTTTGTAGTTTGTATTGGCATTTGGATTGATGGCTAAAAATAATAAATTATGCATATTGATTATCATAGGCTCTCTCTTGTGATACTACTATTTATGTTTAATTGAGGTGAGATGGGAACAAGTATTGGTTGATAACCAATCGATTGTCTTTGCTATATTCCTTTTTAGCTACTATCACACCTTAAAGTGACAGCAGCCTTTAGATTCATGTCATAGTCGTGAGCTGGAATAAAAATCCTGTCACTTTTCATGTCATTTTCAAACAGGAAAGTGAGAAACACTGGTGTACATTGTTCATGATGGCGTTGATGGTATGGCCTACAAATGCCTTCGCAAGCAACACTGCTCTTTGACACACAACTTCAGTTCTTTTAAGCTTTAGCAGTGACTGGTAGCTGCTCTATTACTGCTAGCATTGCTGTTGGATATCCCGTGGGCAAGGTTGACACAATCAGTGCAAATCTGGTGAAAAAAAAGGTGCAGAAGAGAAGAAGTCTGTGGGAGACCAATCAGGATCATTGCTTTGGACATCTGCTCCATTTTTGCAGTATTCCTGCAGAAGCTTACCTTAGTAAATTTGAGGTAAAAATAAACTGATGAGATAAACAATTGTATCTATCCTCCTACTCCTTAGATATCTCATTGTTTTATTTTATGTTTAAACATTTGCAAAGTAGATTTAATGTTTTATTGCTAATTGACAGTCAATTACAGGCGCATACACACGCCATACTGTAGCTAACAACGGGTCCATCAGCCCTCCTGCTGGGCGGCCGTTCTGCCGACAGTAGGACGTGTGTACACACTGGACAGCATGTACACACGTTCTACTGCTGGCAGAACGCCAGCCCAGCGGGAGGGTCTGACGGACCCGTTGTTAGCTACAGTATGGCTCATGTACACGCCTTAACCACTTGAGGACCTAGGGCTTTCTACCCCTTAAGGACCGGCCACTTTTTTTCCATTCAGACCACTGCAGCTTTCACGGTTTATTGCTCGCTTATACAACCTACCACCTAAATGAATTTTGGCTCCTTTTCTTGTCACTAATAAAGCTTTCTTTTGATGCTATTTGATTGCTCCTGCGATTTTTACTTTTTATTATATTCATCAAAAAAGACATGAATTTTGGCAAAAAAATGATTTTTTTAACTTTCTGTGCTGACATTTTTCAAATAAAGTAAAATTTCTGTATACATGCAGCGCGAAAAATGTGGACAAACATGTTTTTGATAAAAAAAAACCCATTCAGTGTATATTTATTGGTTTGGGTAAAAGTTATAGCGTTTACAAACTATGGTGCCAAAAGTGAATTTTCCCATTTTCAAGCATCTCTGACTTTTCTGACCCCCTGTCATGTTTCATGAGGGGCTAGAATTCCAGGATAGTATAAATACCCCCCAAATGACCCCATTTTGGAGAGAAGACATCCCAAAGTATTCACTGAGAGGCATAGTGAGTTCATAGAAGATATTATTTTTTGTCACAAGTAAGCGGAAAATGACACTTTGTGAGGAAAAAAAAAAAAAAAAAAGTTTCCATTTCTTCTAACTTGCGACAAAAAAAAATGAAATCTGCCACGGACTCACCATGCCCCTCTCTGAATACCTTGAAGGGTCTACTTTCCAAAATGGGATCATTTGTGGGGTGTGTTTACTGTCCTGACATTTTGGGGGGTGCTAAATTGTAAGCACCCCTGTAAAGCCTAAAGGTGCTCATTGGACTTTGGACCCCTTAGCGCAGTTAGGCTGCAAAAAAGTGCCACACATGTGGTATTGCCGTACTCAGGAGAAGTAGTATAATGTGTTTTGAGGTGTATTTTTACACATACCCATGCTGGGTGGGAGAAATATCTCTGTAAATGACAATTTGTTAATTTTTTTTACACACAATTGTCCATTTACAGAGATATTTCTCCCACTCAGCATGGGTATGTGTAAAAATACACCACAAAACACATTATACTACTTCTCCTGAGTACGGCGATACCACATGTGTGGCACTTTTTTGCACCCTAACTGCGCTAAAGGGCCCAAAGTCCAATGAGTACCTTTAGGATTTCACAGGTCATTTTGAGAAATTTCGTTTCAAGACTACTCCTCACGGTTTAGGGCCCCTAAAATGCCAGGGCAGTATAGGAACCCCACAAATGACCCCATTTTAGAAAGAAGACACCCCAAGGTATTCCGTTAGTAGTATGGCGAGTTCATAGAAGATTTTATTTTTTGTCACAAGTTAGCGGAAAATGACACTTTGTGAAAAAACACAATTAAAATCAATTTCCGCTAACTTGTGACAAAAAATAAAATCTTCTATGAACTCACCATACTCCTAACGGAATACCTTGGGGTGTCTTCTTTCTAAAATGGGGTCATTTGTGGGGTTCCTATACTGCCCTGGCATTTTAGGGGCCCTAAACCGTGAGGAGTAGTCTTGAAACGAAATTTCTCAAAATGACCTGTGAAATCCTAAAGGTACTCATTGGACTTTGGGCCCTTTAGCGCACTTAGGGTGCAAAAAAGTGCCACACATGTGGTATCGCCATACTCGGGAGAAGTAGTACAATGTGTTTTGGGGTGTATTTTTACACATACCCATGCTGGGTGGGAGAAATTTCTATGTAAATGGACAATTGTGTGTAAAAAAATCAAACAATTGTCATTTACAGAGATATTTCTCCCACTTAGCATGGGTATGTGTAAAAATACACCCCAAAACGCATTATACTACTTCTCCTGAGTACGGCGGTACCACATGTGTGGCACTTTTTTACACCCTAAGTACGCTAAGGGGCCCAAAGTCCAATGAGTACCTTTAGGATTTCACAGGTCATTTTTGTTTCAAGACTACTCCTCACGGTTTAGGGCCCCTAAAATGCCAGGGCAGTATAGGAACCCCACTAATGACCCCATTTTAGAAAGAAGACACCCCAAGGTATTCCGTTAGGAGTATGGTGAGTTCATAGAAGTTTTTATTTTTTTGTCACAAGTTAGCGGAAATTGATTTTAATAGTTTTTTTTCACAAAGTGTCATTTTCCGCTAACTTGTGACAAAAAATAAAATCTTCTATGAACTCACCATACTCCGTACGGAATACCTTTGGGTGTCTTCTTTCTAGAATGGGGTCATTTGTGGGGTTCCTATACTGCCCTGGCATTTTAGGGGCCCTAAACCGTGAGGAGTAGTCTTGAAACCAAATGTCGCAAAATGACCTGTGAAATCCTAAAGGTACTCATTGGACTTTGGGCCCCTTAGCGTACTTAGGGTGTAAAAAAGTGCCACACATGTGGTACCGCTGTACTCAGGAGAAGTAGTATAATGCGTTTTGGGGTGTATTTTTACACATACCCATGCTAAGTGGGAGAAATATCTCTGTAAATGACAATTGTTTGATTTTTTTACACACAATTGTCCATTTACATAGAAATTTCTCCCACCCAGCATGGGTATGTGTAAAAATACACCCCAAAACACATTATACTACTTTTCCTGAGTACGGCGGTACCACATGTGTGACACTTTTTTGCAGCCTAGGTGCGCTAAGGGGCCCAACGTCCTATTCACAGGTCATTTTGAAGCATTTGTTTTCTAGACTACTCCTCGCGGTTTAGGGCCCCTAAAATGCCAGGGCAGTATAGGAACCCCACAAGTGACCCCATTTTAGAAAGAAGACACCCCAAGGTATTCCGTTAGGTGTATGGCAAGTTCATAGAATTTATTTTTTGTCACAAGTTAGTGAAAAATGACACTTTGTGAAAAAAAACTAATAAAAATTAATTTCCGCTAACTTTTGACAAAAAATTAAATCTTCTATGAACTCGTCATACACCTAACATAATACCTTGGGGTGTCTTTTTTTTCTAAAATGGGGTCACTTGTGGGGTTCCTATACCGCCCTGGCATTTTACAGGCCCAAAACCGTGAGTAGTCTGGAAACCAAATGTCTCAAAATGACTGTTCAGGGGTATAAGCATCTGCAAATTTTGATGACAGGTGGTCTATGAGGGGGCGAATTTTGTGGAACCGGTCATAAGCAGGGTGGGCTTTTAGATGACAGGTTGTATTGGGCCTGATCTGATGGATAGGAGTGCTAGGGGGGTGACAGGAGGTGATTGATGGGTGTCTCAGGGGGTGGTTAGAGGGGAAAATAGATGCAATCCATGCACTGGGGAGGTGATCGGAAGGGGGTCTGAGGGTTTGGCCGAGTGATCAGGAGCCCACACGGGGCAAATTGGGGCCTGATCTGATGGGTAGGTGTGCTAGGGGGTGACAGGAGGTGATTGATGGGTGTCTCAAGGTGTGATTAGAGGGGGGAATGGATGCAAGCAATGCACTGGCGAGGTGATCAGGGCTGGGGTCTGAGGGCATTCTGAGGGTGTGGGCGGGTGATTGAGTGCCCTAGGGGCAGATAGGGGTCTAATCTGATAGGTAGCAGTGACAGGGGGTGATTGATGGGTAATTAGTGGGTGTTTAGGGTAGAGAATAGATGGAAACACTGCGCTTGGGTGGTGATCTGATGTCGGATCTGCGGGCGATCTATTGGTGTGGGTGGGTGATCAGTTTGCCCGCAAGGGGCAGGTTAGGGGCTGATTGATGGGTGGCAGTGACAGCGGGTGATTGATGGGTGGCAGTGACAGGGGTGATTGATGGGTGGCAGTGACAGGGGGTGATTGATGGGTGATTGATAGGTGATTGACAGGTAATCAGTGGGTTATTACAGGGGAGAACAGATGTAAATATTGCACTGGCGAATTGATAAGGGGGGGTCTGAGGGCAATCTGAGCGTGTAGGCGGTCGATTGGGTGCCCGCAAGGGGCAGATTAGGGTCTGATCTGATAGGTAACAGTGACAGGTGGTGATAGGGAGTGATTGATGGGTGATTGATGGGTAATTAGTGGGTGTTTAGAGGAGAGAATAGATGGAAACACTGCGCTTGGGTGGTGATCTGATGTCGGATCTGCGGGCGATCTATTGGTGTGGGTGGGTGATCAGATTGCCCGCAAGGGGCAGGTTAGGGGCTGATTGTTGGGTGGCAGTGACAGGGGGTGATTGATGGGTGATAGGTGATTGGCAGGTGATTGACAGGTGATCAGTGGGTTATTACAGGGAAGGACAGATGTAATTAATGCACTGGCGAATTGATAAGGGGGGGGGGGGGGTCTGAGGGCAATCTGAGCGTGTGGGCGGGTGATTGGGTGCCCGCAAGGGGCAGATTAGGGTCTGATCTGATAGGTAACAGTGACAGGTGGTGATAGGGGGTGATTGATGGGTAATTAGTGGGTGTTTAGAGAAGATAACAGATGTAAACGATACATTTGGGAGGTAATCTGACGGCGGGTTTGCGGGCGATCTAATGGTGTGGGTGGGTGATCAGATTGCCCGCAAGGGGCAGGTTAGGGGCTGATTGATGGGTGGCAGTGACAGGGGGTGATTGATGGGTGATAGGTGATTGGCAGGTGATTGACAGGTGATCAGTGGGTTATTACAGGGAAGAACAGATGTAATTAATGCACTGGTGAATTGATAAGGGGGGGTCAGAGGGCAATCTGAGCGTGTGGGCGGGTGATTGGGTGCCCGCAAGGGGCAGATTAGGGTCTGATCTGATAGGTAACAGTGACAGGTGGTGATAGGGGGTGATTGATGGGTAATTAGTGGGTGTTTAGAGAAGATAACAGATGTAAACGATACATTTGGGAGGTAATCTGACGGCGGGTTTGCGGGCGATCTAATGGTGTGGGTGGGTGATCAGATTGCCCGCAAGGGGCAGGTTAGGGGCTGATTGATGGGTGGCAGTGACAGGGGGTGATTGATGGGTGATAGGTGATTGGCAGGTGATTGACAGGTGATCAGTGGGTTATTACAGGGAAGAACAGATGTAATTAATGCACTGGTGAATTGATAAGAGGGGGTCAGAGGGCAATCTGAGCGTGTGGGCGGGTGATTGGGTGCCCGCAAGGGGCAGATTAGGGTCTGATCTGATAGGTAAAAGTGACAAGTGGTGATAGGGGGTGATTGATGGGTGATTGATGGGTAATTAGTTGGTGTTTAGAGGAGAGAATAGATGTAAACAATGGATTTGGGAGGTGATCTGATGTCGGATCTGTGGGCGATCTATTGGTGTGGGGGGGTGATCAGATTGCCCGCAAGGGGCAGGTTAGGGGCTGATTGATGGGTGGCAGTGACAGGGGGTGATTGACGGGTGATTGATGGGTGATTGACGGGTGATTGACAGGTGATTGACAGGTGATTGACAGGTGATCAGGGGGATAGATGCATACAGTAAACAGGGGGGGGTGGTCTGGGGGGGGGGGGGGGGGTCTGGGGAGAATCTGAGGGGTGGGGGTGATCAGGAGGGGGCAGGGAGCAGGGGGGGGGATAAAAAAAAATAGCGTTGACAGATAGTGACAGGGAGTGATTGATGGGTGATTAGGGGGGTGATTGGGTGCAAACAGGGGTCTGGGGGGTGGGCAGGGGGGGGGTCTGATGGGTGCTGTGGGCGATCTGGGGCGGGGGGGGGAGAAAATCAGTGTGCTTGGTGCAGACTAGGGTGGCTGCAGCCTGCCCTGGTGGTCCCTCGGACACTGGGACCACCAGGGCAGGAGGCAGCCTGTATAATACACTTTGTAAACATTACAAAGTGTATTATACACTTTGTATGCGGCGATCGCGGGGTTAACATCCCGCCGGCGCTTCCGTATAGCCGGCGGGATGTTGCGGCGAGCGAGCGATGACGCGATCGCTCCGCCCATGCCCTTAAATGGACCGCCGCCTCTGTGGGTGAGGCCGTCCTGCAGGGCTCCACTTCCCCGCCGCCCCTGTGTAGTGGGCGGTCGGGAAGTGGTTAAGAGTAGAGATGGCCCGAACGGTTCACCTGCAAACTTATTCGCGCGAACATTCGCGTCGAACGCCGAACACTTAGCGAGTTCGACCCGCCCCCTATACTACATCATTTTAAACTTTAACCCTCCACATCACAGTCAGCAGACACATGGCAGCCAATCAGGCTGCACTCCCTCCTGGAGCTTCCCCCCCCCCCCCATAAAAGGCAGCAGCTTCGGCCATGTTCTCACTCTGTCTGCTGCCTGTAGTGAGATATAAGGGAGAGACATTGTTGCAGAGATAGGGAAAGCTTAGTTAGGTCTTGTTAGCTTGCTTTTTGCTGATATTTGTTGCTGAAAAGCACCACAAAACAGCTCTTTTGTGGGCGAATGTTCTTGTGATGTGTTTGTGTGTGTGTGTGTGTGTGTGTGTGCCACTGACACTGCATATACAGCCATGTCTGTTGCAGCTAACCCTTGCTAATTGCCATATTGTGCCAGGCCCAGTACATTCAGTGCATACCTTTTCACTGCACCTGTGTGACTGCACATTGTATTATACCACCACTCACTGCATACCTTTCACTGCATATGTGTGACTAGCTGCACATTGTATCATAGTTGCAGTCAGGGCATACCTTTTCACTGCACCTGTGTGACTGCACATTGTATTATACCACCAGTCACTGCATACCTTTCACTGCATCTGTGTGACTGCACATTGTATTATATACCAGTCAGAACATACATTTTCACTGCACCTGTATGACTGCATATTGTATTATACCACCAGTCACTGCATACCTTTCACTGCATCTGTGTGACTGCACACTGTTTTATATACCAGTCAGTGTATACCTTTTCACTGCACCTGTGTGACTGCACACTGTATTATACCAACAGTCAGTATCTTTCACTGCATCTGTGTGACTGCACATTGTACTATACCAGCAGTCAGTGTATACCTTTCACTGCATCTGTGTGACTGCACATTGTATAATACCAGTCAGTGCATACCTTTCACTGCAGCTCTGTGACTGCATATTGTATTATACCACCAGTCACTGCATACCTTTCACTGCATCTGTGACTGCACATTGTATTATACCTGGCAGTCAGTGCATACCTTTCACTTGAATGGATGGCAGACTTGCCCTCCATAACAGATTATCGTTAAAGGATTTTAAGAGTATTTGTCTCAACATTATACAGCAGGGCCTCAAAAGAGTCCTCCTGTATTGTTATTTTTCGTCACTACCTCCCAGAGTCTGGACTTGCATGCTGTGCCTGCTGCCTTTCTTAGATGTGTGGTGGTAGTCATTTCTCAGGCTCCCACTCTGGATCAGAATTGAACCCTGATTCCCATACCTTTCACTGCATCTGTGTGACTGCACACTGTTTTATATACCAGTAAGTGCATACCTTGCACTGCATCTGTGTGACTGCACACTGTATTATACCAGCAGTTCCTGCTGCTCTGCCCACATCAGCCAGGTGTCCATTAAGGAAATCTTTGAGCAGAAGAAGCCAATGTCTGCCAGTCACCCCCTTGCCCGGCGTCTGACAACTGGCTTAGCGGAACTGTTAGCTCGCCAGCTGTTACCATACCAGCTGGTGGACTCTGAGGCCTTCTGAAAATTTGTGGTGATTGGGACACCGCAGTGGAAGATACCAGGCCACAATTATTTTTCTAAAAAGGCGATACCCAAACTGTACCGTGATGCTGAAAGGCAAGTGGTGTCATCTCTGGCATACAGCGTTGGGTCAAGGGTCCATCTGACCACAGATGCCTGGTCTGCAAAGCACGGTCAGAGCAGGTACATTACTTATACAGCACATTGGGTCCTTCCTTGGGTGTGTGGTGGTAGCCATATTCAGACACAGAACATTTATATTGCGCTTTTCTCCTGGCAGATTCAAAGCACCAGAGCTGCAGCCACTAGGATGCGCTCTATAGGCAGTAGCAGTGTTAGGGAGATTTGCCCAAGGTCTCCTACTGAATAGGTCCTGGCTTACTGAATAGGCAGAGCTGAGATTTGAACCCAGGTCTCCTGTGTTAACCAGTACACTATCCAGCTAGCTGTATTCACTTTAAGTAACATGTTGGTGCTCTATAAATAATAATAATAATAATAATAATAATAATAATAATAATAATAATAACAACAAAACCAATTAAAGCCTTCTTTGCTGGCAATTGTCTCCGAAATGTAGATGTGCTTTTTTTTTTTTTTTTTTAAAGGCACACTAATAGTATTAGCAGTACAATTGTTATGCTAATTACATTGGTGTTATTAAAGTGCTATTGAAGTACTGGGCGTTCAAAATGTTGTAACTTATTTTTCCTGCACATAACCAGCAGCTTTGTGACAATTACAAGGTAATTGGCTTAGTTATGTGACACTCTCTCCAGAAGGGGGGTGTACTATGAAATTATCTAGTTGCCTATACCAAAAAACAGTCCAGGAAGGTGCATAATCATGCTATTAGGTGTCTGTCTCAATCAAACAAGTAAGCATACAGTACTATTACTGTGCTTGCCTATACAGAATGTATATCCCAATAAAGACTTAGTAAATATTGTGGCTGGATTTATGGAAAGCTGACACAACTGGGACGACCAGCTCATTGTGAGGTCATTAGCATAAACCCATTCCTCTGAGGCTGCAAGGCACTGTAGATCTTTGTGACAGTTTAAATTCAAGGTAGAGCATTAGCCAGAATGCAAACCACACATTTGTTTTGTGCCTTCTGTGTTTGCATCCACAGAACATTTTGTTTTTTTGGTCTCAGTAAAAATTCATGCCCAACGGACAAAACAATATTCAAATAACATGAAGATCCAGTGCCACCCAAAAGGCCTTAAGGGTTTTTCGATTAATTGTCAAAGGAAGATTTCAAGCCAGCTCGCTTAACATGTTCAACGCTTACGGTGTGCTCAATCTGACAACAACAAACTCTAGCTAAAATGCTTCAGTATGAATGTTAAAAACCCAATTGTAATAAGTGGTTCTGTGCTAACCATGGATAAAAGGAATGTTAAAGCAATCTATTATTCTGGAGCA
Source organism: Hyperolius riggenbachi (assembly GCF_040937935.1). Lineage (NCBI taxonomy): Eukaryota > Metazoa > Chordata > Amphibia > Anura > Hyperoliidae > Hyperolius > Hyperolius riggenbachi. Next base: position 241,794,845 of record NC_090652.1, on the reverse strand, counting down.
CTAAACAACTGATACAACTACTATTGTTTGGTGAATCCTGCCAGGGCGGTGCTTATTTTTCCACTCTGGCACAGCGACCCTCTTCATCTTCTTGCCATGCTACTAGCCGTAGATGAGCACATCTGGATTGAGCATACATGAATAAGGTCTGCACATGTCCAGTAGAATAAAGCCACTTGTAAATTGCTTTTTTTCCCTCTGTAAATCGAACAGGTATAGAAGAACCGAGCACAGAAACGGTGGCTGTAGGAGGAACGAGCCAGGTCAAATGTGTACCTATAAAAGTGGCGTATGAAAAAATGTGTGCTGGACACTGCTGGAAGTAGAATATCGATAAATTACAGATATTCTACTACCTAATTCCTCTATTAAAATGTTGGTAAATTCTACAGATATTTTTCAACGACATAACCTAATCCTGCTCTCACACTGAACCCTCCCTCTACCTATTCCCAACCTAACCCCCTTCGCATGCTGTCTAACCTTAACCACCCCTCTCCCCCTGGTGCCTAACCCTTAACTGTCCCCCTACCTAAACTTTACCCCATGATTAACCTTAATCTCTCCCTAGCTCTAACCCCTTATACTACCCAATAGTAAAAGCAATAGTAAAAGCAGTGATTAGTGGCAATAAATAGTAATTTTGCTGCCCGATAAAAAAAATTACTGTTCATTGGCGTTAAATAGGTATGGAGGTGCTTTTTTTTTTTTTTTTTTACACACTTAAAGTGTACTTTAAAGAGGAACTGTCAGCTATACTATCTCAGAAAAAAAACCCCACATATATAAGTAGAATACTTGCTCTACTTAAAGGAATACTATCGATTCACATATTTTTTTCAATTGACACAGGAATTGTTTGGCAAGTGCTGCTAAGTACTGGTGTATACATTTTAGTAGCAACTTCTTTGTTTACTGTTAGCAAAATACATTCAAAGTTTACTGACGCCAAAACTGACGGGCTGACTGAGCCATGAGGAGAGGAGAAATTCCCCTCACACTTGATCAGTAAACTCTATGTGTAGCTCTGTGTGTGACAGAGAGAGACAGGACACAGGAGCTGCAGCTGTTGGGAGCTCTGTTTCTGACTGAAGTGTCTGAAAAGAGCAGAGGAAATGTAATGAATTGTCACAGCTTTTTCATATTGTTTTTGCTTTCAGGGTTTGATATGTTTGATATTTGCTTTCTGTAGTCTGATATGCAACTCTGGCTCTGCATTGAAGCAGACACCCCTTCTGCAATTGATTTGTCCCAATATAGCTAAATCCTACCCTCAATAAATTACAGCTTTTGCCTCTGATATTTAACATGAAAAGTAGGAAAATGTTTACACAGCTACTTAGACATTATTTGTACATTGTCATTTTAGAACACTTGGGTATTGATAGTATTCCTTTAAATAACATATGTATTGCACTGTCCATGTTTTGATTTTGGTGATATTTCTATAGTAAAATTAAAAAAAAGAGAGACTCCTTCTTAGGATTTGCCATTTGACTGTGTCTATCTTGAAGCCAATCTTGATGACATTTCCTCCCCTACTCTGTCTGTGTATGCATTGCCCGCCATCCCACCCAGCTCTGCAGTAGAAAGTGCATTGTCATAAATCATCATTGTGTGACTCTGCAGAGCTGGTTTATTTGTATGGATCGGAATTCAGAAGCTGCTTTTCTCAGCTTCTCAGCATGAGAAACAGAGGTGTGGGAGGGGAAAACGGGAGGGAGAGAGGCTTCAGCCAATCAGGCTGCATTAGTTATGTCTGAGGGGAATAATTATTAGAAGGGGAAGAAAGTAAAGGAAAAAAAACAGCATGCCCTGCAACTTCCTTTGTTCGGCAGATGTACCAAATAAGAGCCAGGGGACCTGGGGAAATTATTTTCTATGGAGAAGGAAAGTAAGAGTGATTTTTAACTTTTGGATTGCCTGGTTAGCATCCTTATTACTTGTATACCAGATACAAATAAATAATTGATATTCAATTTTATGCCTGACAGTTACTCTTTAAGTCAAATCCTTCAGACATTCAGACACTTGTTTTCCTTGTAGAATAGTCTCTATGCAGACGCACTCACTGGCTTAACACAATACATGGGAGGAGTGTTTCTGAGGCTGAAACCAGGATAATCAATGTAAAATTGGGTATCCTGAATAATGTAGCACATTCTTCTATACGTTGTTGCTGTGCCTCTTTAACCATTTCAGCCCGCAGGGATTTTTCACCTGATGCATCCGAGCAATTTTCACCTCCCATTAATTTGCTAATAACTTTATCACTACTTATCACAATTTATTGATCTATATCTTGTTTTTTCCTCCACTAATTAGGCTTTCTTTGGGTGGTGCATTTTGCTAAGAATTATTTTTTTATAAATGCATTTTAGTAGGAATATTAAGAAAAAAATGGAAAAAATTCATTACTTCTCAGTTTTCGGCCATTATAGCTTTAAAATAATACATGCTACCATAATTAAAACCTATGTATTTTATTTGCCCATTTGTCTCGGTTATTACACCATTTGAATTGTGTCCCTATTACAATGTATGGCGCCAATATTTTATTTGGAAATAAAGGTGCATTTTTTCAGTTTTGCCCCCATCACTATCTACAAGCTTATAATTGAAAATTTTTTCGTAGTATACCTTCTTCACATTCATATTAAAAAAGTTCAGACCCTTAGGTAACTATTTATGAAACATACATATCTCTCTCAGTTAAGGTTCAATTTAAAGGACAACTGAAGTGAAAGGAATATGGAAGCTGACATATTTATTTCCTTTTAAACAAGTTGACTGGCAACCCTGCTGACCTATATGGCCACAGTAGTGTCTGAATAACACCAGAAACAAGCAGGCAGCTAATCTTGTCAGATCTGACAATAACGTCAGAAATATCTGATCTGCTGCATGTTTGTTCAGGGTCTATGGCTAAAAGTATTAGAGGCAGAGGATCAGCAGGACAGCCAGGCACCTGGTATTGCTTAAAAGGAAATAAACATGGCAGCCTCCATATCCCTTTCACTTCAGTTGTCCTTTAAACTAAAAATTAGAATATGAGACACCAAGAAAGTTATATGTAAGGTTCCTTTACCACTATCCAAATGTGATGCAATTTAATGGGATCTTTCACACTGGTCGTACTCGTTTTGCAGTGCGAAAAGTCACAATGGAACAACATACTGCCTGCAGTGAGTTACCGGGCAATGCATGTGGTTCTGTGGACTGTATGCTGCACTGTACATGTCGCATCACATGTGAAAATCGACTTTTCCTCATTGATGTAGTGTGATCCTATTTCTGTGTATGCGCACTGCAACGATCTAGTGCAGAAAAAACATCAGATTTAACGTCTATAGCTACAATTATCTGTCTCATTTTTTGCACTCTATGTTGCTTTCAAATACTGCATACATAGAAAGGTTAACAGATGTGACATATGACTTTTCACTAGAAGGCTATTGTCTGTCTCATCTATTGCCAGTATTACAGGAAGCTAAGTTACCATTACTTCTATGAATAGCAGAAGCTAAGCTTAATCACTAATACTAGGCTTGTTGATGCCATCTCTTGTCTACATGACACTGACTAGTGCGGAACCAGTCATTATGGCATCCTGTTGCCTGCAGTAATGATTCATAACAGGAAGTGGCAGGGCGGAGGATGCCACATAACCCACTCACATGCCATGCCAAATGACACGAGTCCAACTAACATTCTACTTCAGATGAACACGCACTTTTACATCTCAAGTCTATCCTAAATTTACATTAAACTGAGGTACAGAACGGAAGTAGAATTTAGCATTTAGTACTACTGACAGACATATGGACACATGGTTTAACCTCCCCAGCGTTCAATTTCCTCAGGATTTCTGTGCAAACAGTGATAACATTTATTTTTAAAACTTTTTTTTCCTGTAACTTGCCAAAATGTGTCAAGCAAGGGTCTAGTATACAGTGCAGGAGAGTATTGATGTGTATGCATGTTTATACTGTTAACAGCATGTTTTTTTGAACGGACATTTCTGTCCATACCGCTAGGTTAACAAAACATAAGCAGAGGCTGCTTCCACTGCAAACTGAAAAAACAGTACTTTCCTAAGCACATCCTATCATAAACTGAGGATGACAGGGGTCAGGACAGGAGCTGCTGCCAGGAAAACAATAGTCAGAATCTCAACTTTTTCACAACCTGTGGGGCTATCTTTCCCAGATGACTTTCATCCAATAAGGTCTTGGGTACCGTGCTGTTACTGGTGAATTCCCTAAATTAACAATCAGACTGAGTGTGGGAAATAATGGGAACACCTTTTGCAAAATCCATTCAAGAGTTTAAGGTGTACCCGAGGCAGATTAAAATAAAAAAGTTTGCTATTTACATAAGAAAAGGGAAGCCTCTAGATCGAGTGTGTTCCAGAAATGAAAAGTGACTGATTTCATATCGAATCAACCAACTTAGTCGATTGAGCAAGATGCAAGATATCGGTCGATCGCACAGGAATCGGCTACTGTTCACATGTCACTCGATCGACTCTGAATCGATTTTTGCATTCAGAGCATGGAGACACAACATCAGTAAAATCGAATGTCAAGGTGAATCGCATAGGATGTCGCTTGTAGTGTGTCACTAGTTGGTCGACTTTTGATCAACCATACTGAAGTCGATTCCTTAATAAAGTTGATCACTTTGTCGAATCGCTAGATGTATAGCTGAATCAGAATAACTAGATGTATGGCTGAATCAGAATCGCTAGATGTATGGCTGAATCAGAATCGCTAGATGTATGGCTGAATCAGAATCGCTAGATGTATAGCTGAATCAGAATCACTAGTTGTATAGCTGAATCAGAATCGCTAGATGTATGGCTGAATCAGAATTGCTAGATGTATGGCTGAATCAGAATCGCTAGATGTATAGTTGAATCAGAATCACTAGTTGTATAGCTGAATCAGAATCGCTAGATGTATGGCTGAATCAGAATTGCTAGATGTATGGCTGAATCAGAATCGCTAGATGTATGGCTGAATCAGAATCGCTAGATGTATGGCTGAATCAGAATCGCTAGATGTATGGCTGAATCAGAATCGCTAGATGTATGGCTGAATCAGAATCGCTAGCTGTATGGCTGACTCAGAATCGCTAGATGTATGGCTGAATCAGAATCGCTAGATGTATGGCTGAATCAGAATCGCTAGCTGTATGGCTGAATCAGAATCGCTAGATGTATGGCTACCTTTAGTTAGCATATGTGACAAAAGGATTTCATTGTATTCATTTACCTGCTCTGATATTGACATTTGTGTTTTTGTTATTTTGGAAGCTAGTGCTGAACGTTATTATTATTTTCTGCTCTCTTTCTGAATTTATTCGTACCATGTTTGAAATTGAAATAAAAAGATAATAAGAAAAACAAAAAAGTTTAGGCATCACCATGGGGTTTCCTTGGGGTTAGGAATCTCCAGGGGGTATCGGTTAGTGTTAGGCATTGAGAGGGAGAATTCGTGTTACGGTAAGGTTAGGTTAGGCAAGAGTATAATATCGGTAAAAATTAATCGGAAAAAAAAAATCGGAATTAACTATTAGAATATCAATCACAGTACCTATATTCTACTGGTGGCTATATCCTTTTTTTTTTTTCTTTTTTTTTTTACATGTAGTCCTGCTGACTGTACGAATTCCCCTTGAAAAGCTTTGTGAACTATTTTGTGCAGAATCTTGTACACTGTGTTCATTGTACACAGACATAACGGTTCCCACATTCTGATTTCTGGATAAAAATGGGGGAATGGAGTGTATGAACAGCAGCGGTAGGGAATAGTATACAGAGTGCTGCTAACTAAGGTAAGTATTAGTAAACTCAGAGTTCTCAGATATATTTTGGGATGTAGCAACAATAGGAAATTATACTTTCACTAAATAATAAAGGGGCAATCAATTTGGGGCTTATTTTATACATTTGAATCCTGGCCCAACTGGATCCTTAATGCAGTGCCCAGAGCTGATCAGGCCAGCACTTCACAAAATCACTCAGTGCTCCTTGCAAAGTGGTCTTTTCCCAGAAGAACTAAAGAAAGCAATCATAAAACCCCTCCTGAAGAAACCATCACTAGATCCTGATTCTGTAACCAACTACAGACCTGTGGCGAACTTACCATTCCTATCAAAAGTTATCGAGAAAGCAGTCGCCAACCAGCTAGAAGCCAGGCTTACAGATAACAACATCTTTGATACTTTTCAGTCAGGATTCAGGAAAAGGCACAGCACTGAAACAGCATTAGTCCGAGTAATGAATGATCTACTTACTGCAAGGGACAAGGGTGATTGCTCAGTTCTGATTCTTCTTGACTTGTCAGCAGCATTTGATACTGTGGATCATGAAATTCTTATCCAGCGACTGAAGAATTACTGTGGCCTAAGGGGTACTGTTCTTAGATGGTTTCAGACCTTCCTATGTGGCAGGACACAGCAAGTATGTCTGGGCACACACTACTCTAATCCAGTGCCACTTGCCTATGGAGTTCCACAGGGTTCTGTACTATCACCATTACTCTTTGCAGCCTACATGCTCCCACTGGGCATCTGCCCTTCAAGCCTGGCACCCAAGACCCATCAGCATCCATAAATGCGTGTCTAGTGGATTTACAAAATTGGATGAACACCAGCTGGCTGAGGCTGAACTCTGACAAAACAGAGGTGTTGGTGGTAGGTGGTCCACACATGATGGATAAAGTTCAAAACGTCACCACCTCAAACTAGCAATTGGGGGAGATACTGTACAGTATAAAGACTCTGTGCGAAACCTTGGGGTGATCCTGGATGGAAATCTAAAACTCAAACAGCAGGTATCAGCTGTCGTCAAGTCTTCCTTCTTCCATCTAAGAAATATAGCGAAAATCAAACACCTTATCCCAGCTGAAGACCTACCTGCCCTGGTTCATGCATTTGTATCCTCCCGCCTAGACTACTGCAACGCCCTGTTCATCGGATCTACAGATAAGGCTCTGCGCCCCTTACAGCTAGTGCAGAATGCTGCAGCCAGACTCCTAGCCAATGCCCCCCGCAGCTCACACATCACCCCAGTACTGCAAACTCTTCACTGGTTGCCAGTAAAATGGAGAATCAATTTTAAGATCTGCCTGCTGACATTCAAGGCTCTACACCACATGGGACCCAAATACATAGCGGATCTATTGGAACTTTATGCCCCTTCACGCACCCTCCGCTCTGCCAACAAGATGAAGCTGGTTATTCCCAGGATACACTTAACATTTGGTGCTCGGGCCTTTTCCTACGCAGCCCCTACTCTATGGAACTCACTTCCACAATTAGTACGAGAGGCTCCTTCTCTGGACAGCTTTAAAAAAAGGCTAAAAACTCACCTCTTTTCCCGAGCCTTTGAGACTGCATAATGCAGGGTCGCAGCGCTTTGAGTCCCCAGGAAGAAAAGCGCTATATATAAATATTATTGTTATTGTTATTGTTGTTATTTGTCATCAGTTCAGTTACCCTTTAACTCCCTGCCTGTCTTGTGATTTTTTTTTTCCACGACAGGAACAGGAGACTACCGCGTTAATTTCCCTCCTGTAATCTATTCATTATACTCACAGACAAAAGCCAGAGATGCTGTTAAAATGCCGGATGAATCTTAAGCATAGATTTCTCAAGCTGCAGTTTCATTAAAGCAATACAACCTCTGGCAGCAGAATGTAATGTGAGAATTGCTCATTTTTAGATTGCCTTAGCATGGGGCACACAACATGCAATTATGCTGAAAGCAAGCTTTAAATAGAGCAGCTTGCTGCTAAAATATATCAACAGTTGCCAGATCTTTGTTTCTGAGCAGTAGATATGAGGTAGAACAATACATACCGAACAAAAAGAAATAGAAATTTGTCTTATAGCCGTGTCCTGGACAAATCCCAGGGGGTGTGCGGGGAGTATCTAGTGTTTCTACAAAGTTTTACACATCTAACCTTACTTTTTGTTTGGTCGTATTTAGCATTACAATACATGTAAAAGAGACATATTTTTACAATGTACTGCTGCACATAAATGTTTCATAGGGGGTCGGGGGAAAATGAGTTGAACTTACCCGGGGCTTCTAATGGTCCCCCACAGACATCCTGTGCCCGCGCAGCCACTCACCGATGCTCTGGCCCCACCTCCGGTTAACTTCTGGAATTTCAGACTTTAAAGTCTGAAAACCACTGCGCCTGCGTTGCCGTGTCCTCACTCCCGCTGATGTCACCAGGAGTGTACTGCGCAGGCACAGACCATACTGGGCTTGTGCTATACACTCCTGGTGACTCCTGGTGACTTTTGGAACTGCCAACTTAAAAGTCGAGGTCCACAACCCTGGACCCATTCTCGTTCGCTCCTGTGGCCAACAACGTCCTCCGCAGGCACAGTATGAGAAAATCTCTACTGCGCCTGTGCAGTACACTCCAGGTGACAGGGGCACAAACGAGGACGCGCACCGCCAGGGCTGCGCAGATGCAGTGGCCATCGACTGGCAGAACTGAAAGTGAGCCACGGCGGGGGAATGGAGAATCATTTAGTAACTTCACTGGGACAGGCCGTCTGCCGAGGGCTGGCAGAAGCTCCAGGTAAGTAAAATTCTTTTTTTTAACATCTTCAGGTCAGCTTAAATTAACTGCTTCCAGACCAGCAGTGTCTAGCCCCGTAAGGACCATAGACTTTTTGGTCAAAAAAACTCACCTGAGGTGGCTGAATAATGCCCGCCTCTGCCAAGTCTCTAGCATGAGTACAGAACCCTCTGATTCCACCCAATGCTTTGGCCAACAATCAGCCCAGCAGATGGATTTCACCATTTGACGGCCCTAGAGCATTGTCCTTCTCACTCACCCCGGCCACCTTGTGTGCTGCTCTGTCCGCCTCCACTCCTCCACACTTGTATGGTGTCGGGCCCTGCAACAAGCCTCATACGTGTGTACCGAAGGGAAGAGGAGGTGACTCCTTGTATATAAACATAGAGACAATGGGAGGTCAAATAGCGCAATATGTAACAATTCAGGATGAAATAGCGGAAGAAAATTGGTACCCACAAAGGTGGATTGCTTCAAGGGCAACCAACCACATCAGGCAGGTGGACAGTCACAAACCCAGCTCCATTCGGGTGTCCAAAAAATACTTGACATGGTCACTCTTTTACCAAAAAAATGGTACTGATTGTGGCTAAGACAAAAGAGACCAAACATCCCTCCACAAGTAAAGTGAGAAGCCCAGCGGGGGTAAGAGGTGGCCAGGATTATATAAAATTAACTAAACATAACTAAAATGAAATAACATTTATTATGCACTGACAATGGGTTTTGTGGGTCCAAGCCCATTTCCGTAGTACACGTACTGGGAAAAAGGAAAAAATATTTCATATCCTTAGAATTGTGCCACAACATCTTCAATACATTTATACCAGTACAAGGATATAATCGAAAAACTTGAGAAAACTCCAAAAGGTTTGTATGCAAAAAGTACAAAAAGTCTTTATTAATTCCAAAGTACAAAGTTGAGCAAAAATATTAATATATTCTTCAGACAGCATATTTCATAGCAGAGAATAGCGTATATACAGCAGTGATTAACATCGAGATTAGTGCAGTGGTTTATATCAAGGCGACAACGTCGACTTGTTTCGGGAAAGACCCTTCATCAGGCCTCCACATATATTGATACAAATCTAAAAGCAATAAATATTAACAACATTAGAACCATAGACATAAATTATGGAGAACCATAATTACCCACAAATAGAGCTGGTGCAGAATGGAAAAGTGTGTAGAAGTAAGGTCACACAGGTAGGACCAACTGTGCAATAGAAAGACCAAAATCAGATATAAGAAAAGATTACCAGTGCAAGAGATAAAATAGAGAAGCGGAGAGAGGAAATTACCCTCAAGTACAACCAACCAAGGTAGCAATATACAAGCTACTAGAACATGGAACCTGTATAGTTAAAACACAACCACATCTTGAATTCAACTATGGAACATACAAGAATGCAGCAGCATGTTGCATTCTTGTATGTTCCATAGTTGATTTCTGACTTACCGACTCTCTTGATAGTTAGCTTCTGATTGTCCCACTGGCTTTGTTAATTTAGTATTTTTATTTACATTGTCCTAGGTGGCTAAGCCTGGCTTTATGTTGTCCAGATGCCAGATGTGGTTGTGTATTAACTATACAGGTACACCTTTTTCATGTTCTAGTAGCTTGTATATTGCTACCTTGGTTGGTTGTTCTTGAGGGTCATTTCCTCTCTTCACTTCTCTATTTTATCTCTTGCACTGGTAATCTTTTCTTGTATCTGATTTTGGTCTTTCTATTGCACAGTTGGTCCTACCTGTGGGACCTTACTTCCACACATTTTTCCATTCTGCACCAGGTTAAATAATATTTATTGCTTTTAGATTTGTATTAATATATGTGGAGGCCTGATGAAGGATCTTTCCCGAAACAAGACGACGTTGTCGCCTCGATGTTAACCACTGCACTAATCTTGATGTTAATCACTGCTGTATATACGCTATTCTCTGCTATAGTATATGCTGTCTGAAAAATATATATGAATATTTTTGCACAATTTTGTACTTTGGGATTAATAAAGACTTTTTGAACTTTTTTGCATACAAACTTTTGGAGTTTTCTTAAGTTTTTCGATTATATCCTTGTGCTGGTATATATCCAAGCCCATTTCCTCAGGCCAATTGTAGTGCCAACTACTGCAAATCGCCGAACACAGAATGCCTCTAAGAGGCTCTGCTTTTGGCTACTTGCAGTAGTTGGCACTACAAGTGGCCTGAGCAAATGGGCTTGGACCCATGAAACGCGTTTTTAGTGCATAATAAATTTGATTTCTTTATTTTATTGCTTTATAAAAGTGTCATCGTAGAGGTAAGTCATCTCTTTTTTTCCCCCATTTTAGTTGTTTTTCCCTAATTTTATATACCCCACGGTGCCTTTTACCGCCCCTAAATGTCATATGTATACAAGGGTTAAATTTAACCCCTACCTCAATTTTAACCTTCTTTGTCCTTCATAACCTAAACTAGTGTTTATGCTTACCTATTGGAAAAAAGTACCTATAGGTTCTCAGATACAGCTGTGCGCCCCCCCCCCCACCCCCCCCCCACCTGCTTTGGTTATAATGACCTATTCCCCTATCCCAAAAATACATCCTCTAATTACCACATTAGTCCCACTGGGGCATATGACAGGCATTCTCGCACCTCCAGGGATAATCAATCCCCAACATAAGATGCTTTCCAACTTACAGACAGATAGATACGGTTGCGCATAAGCAGCTTCTGTTCCTGTGTTGATTTCAGTACAATAAATGGATGATCACCCCATATCAACATCTTACGTATTGTCTATGTATTCTAGCCCATAATTCAGACCTGAGGAATCTTGAAATCCCAGGAGACACGCTAAATAGCTAGGAACTATATTCAGCTATCACAATGCTGCACAGAAGAGCAGGTGTGATCATTTAGTAGGAGTATTAACTGCTTCACTTGAGCCAGCTCTTCCGTAAAGAAATAAGACTGCCTGTGAACTCTCAAAGCTAGCCTCGGTCTGAGGGAAATCAGTTTTCAGGAGAGCTAAGCTTTCTTTGTGCAAGACTCTTTGTGAATAACAAGATTTTCTCAAAAATAGCCTTGACTGCTTCTGTCTAATGTGCATTGATCGGTATTAGGGTCCATATCCCAGCTGTTCACAAATTTCCACAACGGATGCAATCAATTTAAACATCAGCTCGGTTAATGAGGATGTGTAGAGATTAAACAGAAGGCCATAATGAGCGGGCATCAACAAAGTGCATTGCTTATGGAAAGTTTTTTAACACATTTGACAGGCTGTACAGCTAGATGAATCCCTTTCTCTTCTTCCTATAAAAAGACTAAACACTTCCTTTATGACTTGCGATGGATTTAAAGTGCATCTGAACCCAGGGCCGGATTACCGACCAGGCAACAAAAGCAGTCGCTTGGGGGCCCCATTCAGAGTCAAAGGGGCCCCATCAGCACATAAACCAGCCCTTGCCATCCTGTCAGCGGTGGCTGGATGGTATAATGGTTAAAGGGACTCTGAGCAGTGCAGTAACTATGGAAAGATGCATATCATTTTAAAGCTCTCTTTCTCCTCTTTCCAATGATATATAAACGGCCACCCTATGCCTTCTAGTTTTCGCTGAGGATGTAATTAATTAGTTGTGGGTATGCTCAAAGGCATACCCACAGGCACTGCTCGGAGTCCCTTTAAGGGCTCTGCCTCTGACACAGGAGACCAGGGTTCGAATCTCGGCTCTGCCTGTTCAGTAAGCCAGCACCTATTCAGTAGGAGACCTTAGGCAAGTCTTTTTAACACTGCTACTGCCTGTAGGGCGCGTCCTAGTGGCTGCAGCTCTGGTGCTTTGAGTCCGCCAGGAGAAAAGCGCGATATAAATGTTATTTGTCTTGTCTTGTCAAATGATGCTGCGCGCTGCTGATTGTCTTCAGAGCCAGGCTCTCCTCCTAGGTCCCCCTCCTGCTACTGTGCGTTCTGCCGCTGCCCACTCCGCCCTCCCTTCCCACAGAGAACCACAGCTGCAGCAAGAATGATAGCAGCAGATGGCAAACGCTTACTCCCCTATCCATGATCCAAGCGATAGAGATCCCGTCATCTGAAACCCATCTGTCTCTTCCACAGTGCAGCCGCTCGCTCTGAACTTCCTGATTCTCAGATCAGACAGGAAGTAGTAATAGTAGTAGTAACAGAGCGGCAGCACTCTAGAGGAGACAGATGGGCTCCAGATGATGGGACCTCTATTGCTTGGATCGCAATAGGTGAATGTGCGTCATCTGGTGCTGTCATTCTCCCCCTGCTGCGGCTGCCTTCTCTGCTGGACTATCGTATTCACTGGGATGGAGGCTGTGCATGGTGGCTGTCTAGTTTGGGAGGAAATCGGTTGTTCGGTGGTGGGGGTGGTTACGTAATTCTGTCTGGGGAACGGCTTCCGGTTTGGCGGTGTCCAGAGCTTTCTGCTATTGCCAGGCTGGAGATGCAGGGGGAAAGTGCTGCTGCTGTGATATCTGGCGCCCTCTTCACAGGGGTGCCCCAGCCCCTGAGTGCAAATGTCCCAGCCATTCATCTCTCACTCTGCATTTTGCCGCTACTATTCCCTGCATTGTGCACCCACAGAGGAAAGCGGGCTGTTGCCCATAACAACTAGTAGCTCGGCTGCCCCGGTGTGTGTGGCATGTTGCTGTGCAGCTGCATCTTCTGATTCTATTATGACATTATGGGGGGCCTAAATCAGTTACTTTGCTTAGGGCCCCATTTAGCCTTAATCCGGCTCTGTCTGAACCTAATGCAGAAAACTAGTGACTGGAACACACGGCTGGTACCACAAGAATCTGGATGTGAACCAATCATATCTATTTTAAAATTCAATGCTGGCACTTCACATCCCAACTTCTTATGTCTTTTGTGATGTGAGTTAATCTTCTACTCCCCAGTGTGACATGCAGTGCCCGTGTGACAGTTTTCTAGGCATTAGCGGGAACAGGGTGCGTATACAAATTCTGAAACACACATGCTTTGGAATTTGTATATGCATGTCTGATGTGATCTATGGTGAAGGTGAGGAAGACGTTGGAGGAGGCCATTTTTGGGTGGAAGGGGTTGGATTTAAAGGGAACCTAAAATGAGGGGATGGAAGTGGCTATATTTATTTCCTTTTAAACAATACCAGGTGCCTGGCTGTCTTGCTGATCCTCTGCCTCTAATACTTTTAGCCATAGACCCAGAACAAGCATGCAGATCAGATGGTTCTGAAAAAAATGTCAAGACTTTCTGCATGCCTGTTTCAGGTGTTTGATTCAGACACTACTGAAGCCAAAGATCAACAGGACTTCCAGGTGACTGGTAAAGTTTGAAAGGAAATAAATATTGTTGCCTCCATATACCACTCAATTCAGATTCTCTTTAATATGTGGTTGGATGGTAGCAGTGCCTTAATGCACCACAATAAAACATCACAAATAGGGGGACATTGGAACAAAATTGATTTACAACCAGGGCCGGTTCTAGTCACAATGGGGGCCCCGGGCAAAATTAACTTGGGGCCCACCTGACAGACACCCCCCTTCCCTAAATCAGTATTAGGGGCCCCTTTGTTGCAGCCAGATTCCCCCCTCTCCCAAGTGCCCCCGAGCCAGCTGTTGACCCCCCCCCCCCCCCCCCTCAAGTTTCCACTAACTTAGCTGTGGTTCTCCTAGGAGAAAACTCAGGAGAAAAAGTTAGTTGCATTTGGCCTTCAGTATTATTTCTATTGACGTCTACTGGCTTCGGAACACACAATAAACAAACAGCACAATGCACCTGCTAGCACTAAAGATGTTGCCATTTGTTATAAAGGTCAGTTTTTAAATTAGGGTAATGAAAGATTTTTCAATGGGTTTGGGTTGAATAGACTGGCTTTTTTTATTTTTATCATCTTCACCACCTCCTGGATACCCTCACATTTAAACTACCGATATTGCACAACATGTTGCTCACTTATGACACGCAAGTAAGCCAACTTTCTTGCATTAAATGGCTGCAACTCATGGTTAGAGATGTCGCGAACCTCCGATTTTTGGTTCGCGAAAAAGTTTGCAAACCGCAATAGACTTCAATGGGGATGCGAACTTTGAAAAATAGAAAAAATTCTAACGGCTACAAAAATGATAGAAACCATGTTTCGAGGGCTCTAATACCTGGAGGCAGACATGATTGAGTGAAATACACATCAAAAGTCCCAGGCAAAAATCTAGATTTCACGTAAGCCCCTATTTTAGGCTACCCTCCTACCTGTTCGGGTCTCATCTGCCAGAGAATTATATTATTTCAAAAGCCAGTTTACATACCATAGCTGAGAATTGAACCCAGGTCTCACTGTGTGGTGGGCAAGTACCTTAACCGCTGTACCACAACAGTACTAACTGAAGCTGGCCTAGCATTTACCATTTATGCTCAATCCAAGAGAAACATTAGGTTGCTTAAAGGGAACCTTAACTGAGAGTGATATGGATGTTTCCTGTTAAACAATACCAGTTGCCTGGCAGTCCAGCTGATCTCTGTGACTGCAATAGTGGCTGATTAACACCATGAAACAAGCATGCAGCTAATCCAGTCTGACTTCAGTCAGAGCACCTGATCTGCATGCTTGTTCAGGGGCTGTGGCTAAAAGTATTAGAGACACAGGATCAGCAGGCGATTCAGGCAACTGGTATTATTTTAAATGGAAAAATCAATATCCTTCTCAGTTTAGGTTCCCTTTAAGGATTTGTAGCATAAAAGCCAACTCACAGTCTGCCTACACTAATTAGTTAAGGGACAGCTGCTACACACTCTGCTAGGGAGAGTTTAATTAGGCTCTTGTATATTACTCCTACCCTCCTACCGGAGGGAGGAGGGTCTCATCTGCCAGAGAATTATATTATTTCAAAAGCCAGTTTACATACCATAGCTGGGAATTGAACCCAGGTCTCACTGTGTGGTGGGCAAGTACCTTAACTGCTGTACCACAACAGTACTAACTGAAGCTGTCCTAGCATTTACCATTTATGCTCAATCCAAGAGAAAAATTAGACAAGACAAATAACATTTATATCACGCTTTTCTCCTGGCGGACTCAAAGCACCAGAGCTGCAGCCACTAGGGCACGCTCTATAGGCAGTAGCAGTGTTAGGAAGACTTGCCTAAGGTCTCCTACTTAATAGGTGCTGGCTTAGTTACTTAACCTCCCTAGCAGTATTGACAGATATATCCGTCCATACGAAACATGCTGTGAACAGTATAAACGTGCATACACATCAATACTCTCCTGCACTGTATACTAGACCCTTGCTTGACACATTTTGGCAAGGTACAGGAAAAAAAGTTATAAAATTTAATTTCATCACTTTTTGCACAGAAATCCTGGGGAAATTGAATGCCAGGGAGGTAAAGCAGTGGCTGGATGGTGTAATGGTTAAGGGATTTGCCTCTGACACAGGAGACCAGGGTTCGAATCACGGCTCTGTCTGTTCATTAAGCCAGCACCTATTCGGTAGGAGACCTTAGGCAAATCTTCCTAACACTGCTACTGCCTATAGAGTGTGCCCTAGTGGCTGCAGCTCTGGTGCTTTGAGTCTGCCAGGAGAAAAGCGCGATATAAATGTTATTTGTCTTGTCTAATTTTTCTCTTGGATTGAGCATCAATGGTAAATGCTAGGCCAGCTTCAGTTAGTACTGTTGTGGTACAGCAGTTAAGGTACTTGCCCACCACACAGTGAGACCTGGGTTCAAATCCTAGCCAATGTGAGTTGGCTTTTATGCTACAAATCCTTAAAGGGAACCTAAACTGAGAAGGATATGGATTTTTCCTTTTAAAATAATACCAGTTGCCTGAATCGCCTGCTGATCCTGTGTCTCTAATACTTTTAGCCACAGCCCCTGAACAAGCATGCAGATAAGGTTCTCTGCTGACTGAAGTCAGACTGGATTAGCTGCATGCTTGTTTCAGGGTGTTATTCAGCCACTATTGCAGTCACAGAGATCAGCTGGACTGCCAGGCAACTGGTATTGTTTAACAGGAAACATCCATATCACTCTCAGTTACTGGGAACCTGAAGCGAGTAAAATTATTTAAAATAAACACATGACGTAGCTGCAAATGCAAATTACATACTAACCTCCCCATCAGTTCCTCTCAGAAGCTCACTATTTTATTCTTACAGTGATCCCTTCCAGTTCTGACAATATTTTGTCAGAACTGAAATATAACAGTTGTTGTCAGTTATATATCAGCAGCTGTCAGTTACAACTGAATATGCAAGGCAATGTCCATGTTTCCCTATGGCTCAAGTAGGTGAAACTTCAGTTTAACAGTGTGCTGACCAGGAAGCTGTTAGGGAGTAATGGCCATTTTCAAAATGGAGGATGGAGAACTCCATTGATCACAGTGGATAAATGGGACGCAGGAGAGGAGAAAGAGATTGAGGAGTAGACTACACAGGAGGTACATATGACCTGTGTATGGTTATTTTGACTTTTTATTTTCAGTTCAGGTTCTCTTTAAGGTTCCCTTTAGTGTAGGTAGACGAGTGAGTAAAAAGGCTCAAGGAGCTTGCCTTTTATAAGGGGGGTGGGGCTCCAGGCGTGAGTGCAGTCTGATTGGCAATAATGTGCCTGCTGACTGTGATGTAGAGGGTCAAAGTTCTGCTCCATAGAGCATTATGGGGTGAATCGAACGTCTGCAAAAGTTCGCCTGGTGCAGGCGAACGCGAACCACCAAAGTTTGCCTGGAACCGTTCGCCGGTGAACCGTTCGCTACATCTCTACTCATGGTTTACAAATCTTGCAGGGAACTTGTTTCTCAAGCCTGGACATTAAGAACATATTGCTGCCCCTCTGTCTCCCCTGTCTGTGGATCTTGTGTTTCAAGTTCTGGCCAGGCTAACTAGGAATTCAGGTTCTACCAGCTTTGGCTCTTTCGGGGAATAGCGGGAATATACCCTTTGTGATCTCTATTCATCTTTTGTCAGTGTCCACTTTTGCTTCATCATAGCTTCCTCAAAGACGGTTTATAACGCTTGCCGATTTAAATTTCTTTCTTAATTATTTTTTAAGCATTCTTTCCATTAGGTGTCATGCTTGTTTGTATTTGCATTTGTACCAGTTTAATAAAGTTTGTAAGTAACAGGGAGAGGTGGCAGGGCTTCCCAAAGTAGGCTGCATCTGAATGACTACCAGCATAGACTAATTATAGGCAGGGTACACATCCTGCATTCAAAAACAGATGCACCAAATTAACATAAAAAAAGGATGTTAGCTTCCATGGCAAGTATTCCATACTGGATCCTTCCACCGCGAAGAGGCCATACTTTTGGAAGGAACCCTAGCTTCTAATTAACAAATAAGCATATGTATAACCTGGGAGCAGCTAGCCCTGTTCTCCCCTGTTGTCTAATAAAGTTTGTAAAATACTTTCAACCAGAGCTCTACCTGTTGTTATATTACCCGTTCTCCTTGCTTCACCTTGGTTTTGCAAATCTCTATATGAAATCTTGCTATTTCACCCTTCAACCTGGACCGCCACAGGGTCTTTGACATTCTGGCACTCTGAAACATGCCCCCCTTATAGGTATCATTAAGTTCATTAGCAGTGAATAAAAAGCCCACCCACAGCAGGCACAAACTGAAGGGGTGGAAGAGAAACAGCGCCATTTGCTCAAAGCAAAATGCAGAATTGTATTTTTTCCCCATTCACTTCAGTAAACTTGGTTGCTAAGACATTAGAGGCTAAGAAATAACTGAACAAATTCTCTTTACCGTGTGATCATCATATTAAGTGGCAATTATTCCACAGTGAGATATGTATTTGCAGGTTTCCATACTGTTAACAAAGAGCCCCATGAGAACTCAGGTTTTGTTTTATTGTCTTTGTACAGCAGCCTTACAAAACGCATTGAGCTAAAAATAAGATAAGAGCCATTCGTGTTATTTAAAGACCCGAGAGTGTTTTCTCCTGCAGGTGTGCAGGAGTCATACAGTGCTGAGAGATGGGAAGAGAAAACAAGTCACAGAATTCGGTTGTTTTTCTTAATTGCGCTTATTAAGTGTGGAGCCAAGTAAGCTGTTGTGGAGTCTCTGTAGGGTGTAGATGTGAAGGGAGACAGTCACAGATATGTCTTTTGTAGTGATTTGCACAGAGGGTTTACCAGACTCAAACTGCTTTGTATACTATTATTTCACTTTTTTTTCAGTCTTAAACCTTTATCATACTTGAGGGACCCTATTAAAGAGGTCTATTGTACAGCCTTAGATTGGTGTTACAGCGGAATGAAACCCAGAATTTCTTCTTTGCTCTAATAGATTATTTACAGCATATTATATGCAACCAGCATTTTGTTTTTTACTAGAACAGCATTCCAAGGGTTACACATAGGACTTAGAAGTTCCCTGCCAGCAAAGCTGGACGCATCCGAACTTTAGATAATGTTATCTTGTATTTAATTGTATCAAGTGAGGAATGTAAATAAACACTTCTCTGACACTGCAGGCTCTGCTGAACAAAGTCAGACAATCATAAAGCATTTCTGCTTACGTTACAACATGAATAAAGCAATTATAAATAAGATGCAAAGTCAGCTCTCAGAGAAAACAAAAAAAGTGTACTTTGGAAATGTATGAATAATTTCTAAATTAATAATAATACTTATGCACAAAAGCAAATATGATAACCATATGGCATATAAAAAGTAGGAAAACATGTTTTTATTGATCATTATGTCAGGGTTTTATACTGCTTTAAGGGAATTCTCTCACTGTTCCTAATTGTTAGTCGAAAAAGCTTTTAGTTTGTAGTTTCTTTGCATTTATAACCAACAAGGGCCTTTGAAATGTGACATTATTATTTAGTACTTACTGTACATAGCGCTAACATCTTCTGCAGCAATGTACAGGTATATTGTCCTGTCCCTCAGAGGGGCTCAAAATCTAATCCCCACCATAGTCATGTGTTCATGTATGCATTGTGTAGTATATGTATTGTAGTCTAGGGCCAATTTAGAGGGAAACCAATTATCTCTATGTTTTTGGGATGTGGGAGGAAACTGGAGTGCTGGGAGGAAACCCACACAGACACAGGGAGAACATACAAAGTCTGTGTAGATAGTGCCCTGGCTGGCATACAAATTGAAGGACCCAGTGCTACAAGGCGAGAACGCTTACCACTGCCCCACAGTGCTGGTGGATTTGGGGACAATGCTCAATTTTGGCTATACATTTAGGGTTGGTCATTTGAGCCTTTGATGAGGTTTTTGGTGGCAGTTTTAGCATGAATGCCCCTGTCATTCGCCTAACCCTTACTTTTCCAGTTTCCCTTTCCTATGCCAAATCCTAACCTTCCTCTTTATGACAGTCCCTTCCTGATCTGTAATCTTACTCAACCATATCAAGACTCTCTACCTGCTGAAAACTCTGTTCCAGGCGGTAAACATAACTCCATACCCCCAAAAGCATTCTTGCCAAAAAAAAAAAAAAAAACATCTATGACCTTAACTTCTATACTACTGAAAATCTACTTCTTGACACCTAGCATTCTGATCATAACTAATCAAGGAGTGAAAACATCGACCAATTTAAAAGATTCTCATCGAATTTCTTACTCTGAGAGAGTGAGAGAGTACAACACCAACAAATTATTTTTTTTTACTATGTCTTGCAAGGAACCGTACTTTCCAGTTTAAATGAGTAGATTTGAAATAATGTGTTTAAATTTACCTAATACTGGTAAAGTAATTTCTGAATTATATACAATTCTTATTAACGCTTCTCCGCATTTTCAGCACAAATATGTTCATAAATGGGATAGTGATCTGGGTTATAGAACTGATATTGGTAACTGGAATATGATTTGGAAGACGATACCCAACATTTCCATAAATTAAGCTATAGTTGAATCTTCATTTAAACGTATGTTTATTGGGTTCCTTCCAAACTTAAAGAGAATCTGCACACCATTCTATTCGTTATGTTCTCCTGGGCCCCTCTTTGCTGTTTCTGCTACTCCCTGCTGCAATCCTGGCTTGTAATTGCCAGTTTTAGGCAGTGTTTACAAACAAAAAACATGGCTGCTAACCAGCATGTGATAGGCTGAGAGAAGCTCAGTCTGTGACTCATACAGAGCCTGGAGGGGGCGTGGAGAGGGTGTGTATAACTTCTACCTATCACAGCAGAGCAGAACATTCCTGCCTTAGACGACAAAGCTGACAAAGGAAAGAAGATTAGATTATATAACAGAGATAATACTGCCACTGTACAACTAGGAAAGACTGCAGTAAGACAGACCACATTAGAACAGGTATAGGAACTTATAGGATTGAAGAAAGAAGGCTGACAATTTTGTTACAGAGTCTCTTTAATAACATGTTGGCAGAATGATAAGATCTTTGTTTTTGAGAGTATCTAGGGTGATAAAGTACGTATTTTTTGGTCTTGCCCTCGTCGCACTAGACTTTGTATTCAGGTATATAGTTTATTGCATATAATTTTTCTTAAGCCCATCCCGAAAAATGTTTAAGTACATTGTTACATTATCCTCCATGTCTTAATAAACACCAATCTAAATGTTTCCATTTTATTATGGTAGCAACACATCAAACTGTTGCTAAAGCTTGGAACTATTTGAATGGATAAAAAAACAGAACTGCCAATTTCATGGTTCATGAAAGAATGGCCCATATATTTGAGGATAACACGTTTTTGAGAGAATCTGGAAACCTTGGATTGGCTTTTTGAACTTAAGAGAAATGGGAACTTTGGACCTTTTTATGTAATTTTATTTTTTATTTTGTTTTACTTTATTTTTTTTGTTTTCAATGTTTATCTGTGTGCATGATAAAGAAGGTCTTGTTTACTGTAATAGATCACGGAAAAGCCGCCACGTGTGCTGGCAGCAAGGCGGCTGATTCCGCGTCTAGCACGGCGGTTTGCACGCAGCAGCGTGCGTCTGGTGTGGCTGGGTCTGTTAGTTCACACAGGTTGAGGAATACTCGCGCGCGCGCTGAGAGGCAGAACCTTTATGACAAACGAGGAGGGATCAGCTGACCAGGTTGGTCAGCTGACCTGGTTGGTCAGCTGACCTCAGAGCAAGTGATTATTGGTTGATCGGTTATGGGTGGCGCCGGGGAGCGCCGCTCTATATATAGTTACTGCTGGTCAGTCTCAAGTTGTCTGCCGTTGCGAACACTTACGTGAAAGCACTCAGACCATAGTCAGATCCCACAGTGTGTTAGAACCAGGAGGACCTGGGAATTCACACTGAGCCGGATTACTTCTGTGTTATTATTGTGTTATACTTCAGACTAGTTCCAGGGTGTCGAGACCACGGACCTCACACCCAAGACTAGGGATTCTGTGTTATCACTGTGTTATACTTCAGACTAGTTCCAGGGTGTCGAGACCACGGACCTCACACCCAAGACTAGGCATTGTTTGATATCTGTTATGACCTATTGCATTCCTGACTATCTCTCTGCTTTCTGATTCGGTACCTACGCATATCTGATTACCTGTTGCCAACCCTGCCTGCCCTTGGTTACCGAATCAGCCTTCTGTCTCTGTACCTTATCTGTCCGTGTGTTGCCGACCTGGCTTGCCCGACCTTGAGAGCTATCCCTCTTCATTGAGAGATTAGTCTCTAGACTAACACGTTTTTGAGAGAATCTGGAAACCTTGGATTGGCTTTTTGAACTTAAGAGAAATGGGAACTTTGGACCTTTTTATGTAATTTTATTTTTTATTTTGTTTTACTTTATTTTTTTTGTTTTCAATGTTTATCTGTGTGCATGATAAAGAAGGTCTTGTTTACTGTAATAGATCACGGAAAAGCCGCCACGTGTGCTGGCAGCAAGGCGGCTGATTCCGCGTCTAGCACGGCGGTTTGCACGCAGCAGCGTGCGTCTGGTGTGGCTGGGTCTGTTAGTTCACACAGGTTGAGGAATACTCGCGCGCGCGCTGAGAGGCAGAACCTTTATGACAAACGAGGAGGGATCAGCTGACCAGGTTGGTCAGCTGACCTGGTTGGTCAGCTGACCTCAGAGCAAGTGATTATTGGTTGATCGGTTATGGGTGGCGCCGGGGAGCGCCGCTCTATATATAGTTACTGCTGGTCAGTCTCAAGTTGTCTGCCGTTGCGAACACTTACGTGAAAGCACTCAGACCATAGTCAGATCCCACAGTGTGTTAGAACCAGGAGGACCTGGGAATTCACACTGAGCCGGATTACTTCTGTGTTATTATTGTGTTATACTTCAGACTAGTTCCAGGGTGTCGAGACCACGGACCTCACACCCAAGACTAGGGATTCTGTGTTATCATTGTGTTATACTTCAGACTAGTTCCAGGGTGTCGAGACCACGGACCTCACACCCAAGACTAGGGATTCTGTGTTATCACTGTGTTATACTTCAGACTAGTTCCAGGGTGTCGAGACCACGGACCTCACACCCAAGACTAGGCATTGTTTGATATCTGTTATGACCTATTGCATTCCTGACTATCTCTCTGCTTTCTGATTCGGTACCTACGCATATCTGATTACCTGTTGCCAACCCTGCCTGCCCTTGGTTACCGAATCAGCCTTCTGTCTCTGTACCTTATCTGTCCGTGTGTTGCCGACCTGGCTTGCCCGACCTTGAGAGCTATCCCTCTTCATTGAGAGATTAGTCTCTAGACCTGCTTGTGACACCCACCTTCCAGGTGTCACTCAGCCACAGGTTCTTCCTGCTATCCAGCCTGGGGCTCCACCCCTTTGGATCCCTCAGGCTGCTGGAAGGTTTTTGCATTTCCCAGAGGGAGGTATTTCCCATACTGCCAAGGACCACCTGCTCCTCGGGTGGTCCCACTCAGAGTCATTACTGTTGCACCAAACACTCACACTATAAAGGTGTCCAGAGGTTAGTTATACTTGCATTATTGGTGATTCTGCAGATCATCAATAATCAGGTATACATCTGTATTCTTGGTGATACTGCAGATCACCAATAATCAGATTCTCTCTGTGTGCTGACATCGATCGTTACATTTACTTTATTTGATCGAAGATTGGACTTCCCTTATAATTACTTTAAGACTTAGGGTCCTTTTAAGCTGAATGCGTTGCTATGCATTAGTGTGCATTAGTATGCGTTAGTAAGCGTTGGTATGCGTTTTTTCCATAGCAGTGCATTGTGAAAAAGCTTTCAGTTAAAGTGTGTATCGTGGGAACTGAGCCATAGGAAAACATGGACATTACTTTGAAAGTTTTCTTTCAGTTATTACTGAGAGCAACTAATTACATGTAAAAGGGCCCTTAGTCAGGTTCTGGTTGGACTGTGACATCTGAAGACATGAATCTGAGACAAGTTTTTATTGATTGTAATATCATCTATGGTCTTATACTCAACAAATGACTGTCTCAACTCTACTTAGATATTTTTAGTCATATTGTAATTAAATCTTGTTATGAAATTATTTTTTTGTTATTCTTATATACAGTAGATGCGTAATAAATTGATTTGAAAAGTAAAGCTAAGCCTCCCCCTTCTCTGTACCATAACCCAAACCCTTTTAATGGATACCCAACTCTAATCCTCCTAGTACTCAGACAATCCTACATGCACTGCACAATTTATTGTCTTTATCAGTCCGTTCAGCTTCAGCTCTAAAGCCCAGTCTACACCTCTAGAACATAATGTTCTCTGGAGACCCTCACTCATAAAACTAGCACACACATGCATTCTGTCATTATCCTTGTTTTGGACATCCAACGCCAACACTGCTAGTGGACAGTAGGAATGCTTGCAGTGATAATGGCATGTGGCTGGATTTAGCAGTAATGAGGATGCAGCTCCTGTAAAGTGTCCTTCCAACAGTGGTGTCTACAGCTGAGTATATGCTTTCTCTGCCTAATGGCTGCTATGAGATTCTTGAATGCCCAGCCCTGGGTGCAGGAGGCAAACACAGATGTTTATAAACAGGCTGCTGCTACTGATAGCTCGATATGAGCCTATGCAAAATAAGGCTATAGTAAAATAATGCTAATTTAAGCAATATTCTACTCTGCCCCTCTAACCTCACACGAACCCTCCCCTATTGATGCCTAACAAGAACCCTCCCCTATCGATGCCTAGCAGGAACCTTTTCCTGTCTATGAGTAGCAAAAACCCTTTACTATCGGTACCAATAAGAACCATGCTCTATGGATGCCAACACTAACCAGCCCACAGTCACCACTTGTGTGCACAGGAGTTAGGCTACAGTGTAGCCAAACTCTGGTGCACTACTGTTCCCAGCATTCACTGTATTTTTCTCTGGCACACTATTTTTTTCAGGGTGCCCCCGTTCCCAAATTTCAAGCTGTAGCAGTATTTTCCGGTATATATCAAAATCAACTTTATTCACCAAGTCTGCCAATTGGCATGCCTGGAATTGTCTGTGGTACACATGGCAGCAGTGGTAGAACATATAGCAAACACAGCATACACATAGAGGGATTTCTTCAAAACAGCATAAATATATTATGTGAAGCATACAAATTATAGCATGGAGACAAGCATGAGAACTCCGAAAGTCGAGAGGGGCAGAGCTGCATAGGTGAACTCGGAGGCTCAGAGTGTGCAGCTTGAGGACAATACAGTCCCAGGGGCTATGGTGCTGCCAGAGGGCTGCCCTGATGAGGAGATTCAAGTTCAGTAGGAGGACTTCCTGGGGAAGAAGGTGCTTCTGTGCCTGGTGTTTCTGGAGAACATGGTTCGGTAACAGGGGCCTGATGGGAGGAGCTCAAAGAAGCTTCAGTCAAGGTGGGAGGGGTCTTTAGAGATCCTAGTGGCCCTCGTCCTCAATCAAGTGGTATGAAGAAGGTCTAGAGGTGGCAGGGGAGCACCAGTTATCTTTTCCACTCTCTTTGGACCCTACGGTGCACCCAAATTTCACCAGCATTACTCGTACCCAAATTGTCCATTTCACTGGCTATACCCCTGACTGTATCTCCTGGAAGCCTGTGTACTTTCCTGTTGGCACAGAGACTCTACTGTGCCAGGAAGACTGCAAAACAACCAAGTTCCGAAGCCTTGTAATTTGCTGTTTATTGAGATGATGCAGCCATGTTGAAGGAAGCATGGAGATGCGGCTTCATTTCCTAGTTTATGAATAATGAGAAGGGAACGGGTGCCAGTCACAGCACCAGCTTGTACAGCAAATGAGCAGAGCAGTGAGAAATTAGGCTGAATATAACCTGTTTGAATTTCTACGGAAAAGGAAAGCGAGAGGCATAGAAAGTGAAGGAGGCAATCCTTCTCTTGGCCTTATTTGCATGTAAACGTTCCGGATATTGGATTAGGTGAAGACAGATAAGGCCAGTTTACCATCAAATTAAATATTCAGACAAAATATTATACAGCTGTCAGTTAAGTGGCTATAAAACCTAAGATAGCAGGCCGTATTTACAGAACAGCTAGAACAGCCGCAAATAAGTCTGGAATACCATAACTGTCTATTTGTGCAATGCAATGAATGCAGTCTGTTTTTTCTATGTGAGCAGCAGTTTTACACTGGAGGCAGACTGTAATAGACAAGATCATTTCTCAAGCCAATTTCTCATGTTTAAAGCACACTTGAAGTGTGAGGGATATGTAGGCTGACATATTTCTTTCCTTTTAAACAATGAGAATTGTGTGTCTGTCCTGCTGATCCTCTGCCTCTAATACTATTAGCCATAGACCCTGAACAAGCATGGAGATCAGATGTTTCTGACTTTAAGAGGAACTGTAGTGAAAACAACACAATGAATACAATTGCTTATTTTTTTACAATATTAATTTATATATTATTTAGTCAGTGTTTGCCCTTTGTAAAATCTTTCCTCTCCCTGATTTACATTCTGAAATGTATCACTGGTGGTGACATCTTCAGTCCTGCCAAGTGATCTGTATGGAATGTTCATTTACTGAGAGTTCTATGCACAGAGGGAGATACTGTTTGCTTGGCAGTTTGAAGCAGCCATTATTTCCCACAATGCAATAAGGTTCGCAGAGAGAAAACGGTCAGGACCATGGTTATGACATCACACTGTGAGAGAGGTTTCACCACATTATCAGTCACACAGAACTACCCCCCCAACACACACACACCTGATGCTCTATTTGAGAAAAGGTAAAGATTCCCTGTGGGAAAGGGGGTGTCGGCTACTGATTGGGATGCAGTTAAATCCTGGGTTAAAGTTCCTTTTCAAGCACCTCCAAAACACATACATTTTATACTCAAGTTTTAACTTTGTAGTTGTCTACATCCGGTACCCAAATCATTAACTACAGCCGATAATCGAGGCTGTTAACATGAAAGCCTAAAGCGAAACCTGAGTTCCCCGACACCTCTGGTCCCTAAATTACCTGCTTCTCTCCCATAGATCCTGTTGTAAACTCAGTTGGACTACTTGAGGCAACAAGATTAATCAGTACTGGGGCGCAGGTCTTTTTGAAAATAAAATGCACCGCATAAGTAGGAACACTATGAGTGACATCGCTAACAAGCTATGGGCCCTTGTGACAGTTTTAAATTGGGCCCCCACCCACACTCAATGTATACATATATATAGAGAATCAAAACCCAAGAGGGGTGGGCAGGGGAGGGGAAAAGTTTGTTGATGTTTACCACTTTCCAAAACACATTTATAGCTGATCATTACCAGCATTGCGCCAATGAAGAACTAATACACTGGTTGAAGTAGGGCTTCTAATGGGGCCCTCAGGTCCAGGGACCCTGGTGTGACCAAAACCTCTGCATCCCCAATTGCTACACATTGATGAGCTCCTAAAGAAATGCAAATGCATGCACTTTCCAAAATGCAAAAAAAATGTGTACAGTGGAAACAAGCCCTTACTGGCACTGTTCTCCCAAGACATACAAGCATTAGCTGTATGACTCATTATGATGACTCATTATAATGATGACTCATTAGTGTACTGCTGCACCACTTGTTCAGTATGTCCTGACCTGTATGTGTTTGATGGGAAGCAGTAAAAGTCAGGCCACGGAGATGTCTGAGCGGTGTGTCAGCAGAGACTTATAAATCTACTGGTTGGTAAGACTTTACATATTTCTCTATTCAGCTGTGTATTTAGCTGGCTGCTCATAAAATTCTTATTCTTTACTTATTCCAAGTATGAATGAATGAAATGAATTTCAGATTAGATACACTTACAGCTACAGCAGTATTAATAGCATAGCAATGAATATGTGTGCATTTAGAGTTATAATTTTAGGTTGCTCATATCTAATGTACTGTACACATGACACAACAATTTGCTATTTTTTAAATAATACTAAAAGGAAATATACTTTAATCATGATGGCTTTTAGGAACATTTAAAAAGTAACAAACAGAAAAAAGCAAAACATTTCACTGTAACAAGATGCTAAAAAAGGAAATAAAAGCAGTTTAAAACTCAGAGCTGTTTACTGACCTGCAGCCTTAACCGGTTCAGCACCGCAGTGCCGAAAATCGCATGCATCCGAGCAACAGTCACCTCCCATTCATTCGCCTATAACTTTATTGCTACTTACTTATCACAATGAATTGATCTATATCTTGTTTTTTCCGCCACTAATTAGGCTTTATTTGGGTAGTACATTTTGCTAAGAATTATTTTTTTCTAAATCCATTTTAACAGGAAGATTAACCCCATTGGCGGTAATCCCGAGCTGAGCTCGGGGTATGCCGCCGGAGGTCGCCGCTCAGGCCCTGCTGGGCCGATTTTCAATCTGAAAAAAGCAGCACACGCAGCCGGCACTTTGCCAGCCGCGTGTGCTGCCCGATCGCCGCCGCTCCGCGGCGATCCGCCGCGTGCAGCGGCGAAAGAGGGTCCCCCCAGCCGCCCGAGCCCAGTGCAGCCGGAACAAACAGTTCCGGCCGGCGCTAGGGGCTGGATCGGGCGGCTCTGACGTCAGGACGTCGACTGACGTCCATGACGTCACTCCGCTCGTCGCCATGGCGACGAGGAAAGCGAAACAAGATAGGCCGCTCATTGCGGCCTATCTTGTTACTTTCGATTGCCGGAGGCGATCGAAAGTACGCTTCCGGAGCGCCCTCTAGTGGGCTTTCATGCAGCCAACTTTCAGTTGGCTGCATGAAATAGTTTTTTTTTAATTTAAAAAAACCCCTCCCGCAGCCTCCCTGGCGATTTTAATAGAACGCCAGGGAGGTTAAGAAAGAAATGAAAAAAAATCATTATTTCTCAGTTTTTGCCCATTATAGTTTGAAATTAATATACGCTACCGTAATTAAAGCTCATGTATTTTATTTGCCCATCTGTCCCGGTTATTACACCATTTAAACGATGTCCCTATCACAATTTATGGTGCCGATATTTCATTTAGAAATAAAGGTGCATTTTTTCAATTTGCGTCCATCACTATTTATAAGCTTATAATTTTAAATACTATAATAACATACTCTCTTGACATGCATATTTAAAAAGTTCATACCCTTGGGTAACTATTTATGTTGTTATTGTGTTTTTTTTGTATTTTTTTGTATTTTTTTTAAATAAATAATGTATGTGGGTAATTTTTGGTGTGGGGGGGAAACTGCCAATTTTAAATGTAAAATAATATAATTATTTAATCAAAAATGTATGTGGGTGCAGTTTACTATTTGGCCACAAGATGGCCACAGTGAAAAAAGTCCTGTATGCGAACGATCTCGCATCCAGGAACTAAAAAGCAGAGGAGAAGTTTCCTGGGGGCAGAAATACTGCGCTCTCTGGATAGAAAGCGTCGGTTTTTCTGCGGGGAAGTTAGATCGGTGAATGGGAATTATATTCCCATTCACTAATGGGGGGCTAGCGGCGGGCGGCGGGATCGCGCGCGGGAGCGTGCCCGATCGCGCGCACCATGCGGCGGGAGCAGAAATGCCTATCTGGACGAGCAAGCTCGTCCAGATAGGCCGAACTGGATAAATCAGACATTGGTGGCTTTTTCTGACATTAGCCATACATATGTATGAGCTTCTGAATATAATTAACCCCTATTCACATGACTTACACATAGGAATATGTTACTTGATCTCGCTATTTATTGCTACAGTGTATGTATATCGACACTAAGTGCAGGATGTCGGGGTTGTGTGATAAGGCAAAGTCCCCATTATCTGGAACTTTTTTGAGGGGGTATTTGCAGGAAGTAAAATACTCACCGAGCCTCCAGTGAACATTTTTTTTGTTGCAATAAGTTTTTATTGACAAAATTGTCAGGAACAGAAAAAAGAAGAGTCAAAAATGACAACTATAGTAAAACGAAGATAGGCAATAGAACAAAATGACCATATCAATGTTTAGACCACGTACGCAAATTTTTCCATAGTTATGCAAACTTATACAACCAAGACAATAGAAACAGCCATAGTGAACATTTTGCTGCCTTTCTGTAGCACAGGGATGTCAAACTGGTCCTTCCAGGGCCGAGGTCCTCACACATTTTTGACACAGCTCAAATTAATTGATGGGTCTGAATCAGGAAAGTTGTGGTCCATCAAGTAGAACACATTCCTCTCTTTCTCAGTCCATCCTAAACACTGGCATGGGTCTGGTCCTCCAGACCTGGAGTTCAACACCTGTGTTTAGCTCCTAGAGGGCTGCAAGCGACTTCCGGCGTCTTTGCATGGCTCCTGGTGTGTTACTTGACCAGATGCGGGTCAGGTGACATGCTGGTTTCCATGCACAGATGACGCCGGAAATCCGCTAGGAACAACAGAAAGACTGCAAGACATCGCTGGAGGCTTGATGGGTATTTGGGGGGGGGGGGGGGGGAAGTTTGTGCTTTTTTTGTCCAGTTGCTTAACTGGCATCAGGTGATCTACGCTGGTGCCAGATACTAGGGACTGTGCTGTACTGACTCTCTAAATAGAGTAAAGCCTCATACACACACAATAATAATAATAATAATAATAATAATGCTAACATTTTGATAGTGCTTTTCACCTGTTGGACTCAAAGTTCTTCAGAGCTGCAGCCCCTAAGGGCATACTCAATAGGCTACCCAGCAGTATTACCCCTCCCACCCTGTTGTGAAACACACGCTGTCCTTCCTCCATAGCAACAGAATTTAGCCCAAACTGTCACCTGATGGATCCAATCCCAAACCAGCAGACATGTAACTGTGTGTGTAGAAGCACCTAAATGCTAACCTCAACCATACTCTTGTCACAATACTAACCTCCATTTTTGTCTAGTGGCATAACGCCGTAATTGATAGCCCTCTACTGTCCAGAACCTTAAGGAATCAATATTGAGCATTTACAAATATCACACATTCAAGTTTGGATTTATTTTTGTGCCCCTGGGCAAAGTATGTTTTGCCGCCCTTCCCCCCTTTGTTGTGCAGCAGCACTCCTCCCATTCCATGTGCAGCCCCCTCTTCCATGTGTATCATCCATGTACAGCAGCCCCTTTCTTTCATGAAAAGCTCCCTTCAGCATCAGTTTCTGTTTTCATGTGTTACTCCCTATGTTCACCCTCCTCTTTATTATGTAGCAAACCCACTTTCATGTCTTTGTAGTCTTTCAAGAAATATGGCCTTGCATGCGTTTGATAGAAGCATCTGTTGCCCAATTAGGATACTGCAGATCTAATACCATGGATCAGCATGAGAAGCTATATGATATGTATATGAGATGAGAAGCTAACTGCATAGAGACACATAAAGGATGTATGTGACTTCAGTCACCGCTGGTCACAGTCTTTAAAGAGAATCTGTATTGTTAAAATCGCACAAAAGTAAACATACCAGTGCGTTAGGGGACATCTCCTATTACCCTCTGTCACAATTTCGCCGCTCCCCGCCGCATTAAAAGTGGTTAAAAACAGTTTTAAAAAGTTTGTTTATAAACAAACAAAATGGCCACCAAAACAGGAAGTAGGTTGATGTACAGTATGTCCACACATAGAAAATACATCCATACACAAGCAGGCTGTATACAGCCTTCCTTTTGAATCTCAAGAGATCATATGGGCTCGATTCACAAAGCGGTGCAAAGTGTTTGCACGCCAGTGAAAAGCCCCTTATCACACCTAAACTCACTTTAGGCATGATAAGAAGCAACTCGCGCGAATTTTCCACGCGCAAAGTGTTGCGCGCGCAACCGCGCACGTGCGCGCGCAGCGTCCCCGCTTCGCGCGAAGCTCCCATTAAACCCTATGGGACTTTGCGCGCGCACGTACGCGCATACGCGCGTACGCGCGGAAACTTCGCGCGAGTTAGAGCAAAAATCGGTGATAACTCAGTGGTGCAAAGGTTATCACGCCTAAAGTCTTTTAGGCGTGATAACTGGGTTATCACCGCTTTGTGAATCGAGGCCTTTGTGTGTTTCTTTCCCCTTTCTGCTCTCATGCACTGAAGTTTCAGGCTGCTCTTTTCTTCCTGCAAACAGCTTTGCCCTTGTCTGAATTTCCTCAGTATGTGAAAGCCCAGCCAGCTCAGAGGACGATTTATCCAGCTTGTAAAAGATAAGAGAGCAGAGAGAAGCTGCACTAATCTAAATATCACACAGGCAGTGTGCAGAGAGGGGCCTGAAAGGGGGAGTTCATAGCAGAACCACAACACTGAAGAACTTGGCAGCCTTCCAGACACAGGCTGACAAGTCTGACAAGAGAGAGATAAGTTGATTTATTACAGAGACTGTGATAGTAGAACGTGCTGCAGTAAGCCAGAACACATTAGAATAGCTTTTGGAACTTGTAGGATGATAAAAAACAGGATGCAATTTTTGTTACGGAGTCTCTTTAAAGTGTGGTTATAACATCTTTGCAATGGATAGTAAATGGTGTGGGACATGCTGGTGTCCTCCACATACAAGGCCAAACGTTTCAGTTGAATGTATAATATTTGTAAACACTTCTCATTGATTCTTACAGTTTCTATTGGACTATACATTTAAATATATGGATAATGGAAACCGTCACACTTTTCAATTTTCATAGAGTGCTATTTCAATTTTAATACGCTTACATTTATATTTATATTAATATTCTACCTCCACCATGCTGTGTATACTGAGATAACTGTTGTGCATTTGTTAGTGTCTTCTTACGGTAATGGTATGTCTAAGGCATGGTTAAAAAATGGAACATTTACTGCATCCGAGAGCAGCAGATAAATAGTCATGTTGATGGATTCTGTTGTCAGGGATGGATTTACCATAAGGCACTGTAGGCATGTGCCTACAGGCTCCTGATATTGGAAAGGTGGCTCGCTCCACACCCCGAGTTCCCTATGCAAAGTCCAGAGCAGAGCGTAAATTAGAGGCTACTCACCCAGCTCTTGGCATTCCCCTGACCAGATTTACCTTCAGTTGGGGTCACCACTAGCTATGTAATACTAAGAGTTCACCTGAGTATACTAAGAGTACCTGTAGCTACCTATAATGGACAAAGAAAGTAAGGGAGAAGTGACAGCTAGGCACACTTGTGATGCGGTTTGGTGGGGTTTGTACGTTCATGGAGGGCAAAGTCTAGGGTGCCAGGACATCTGTGCCTATCGGCTCCTGTGATCTAAATCTGGGCCAGTCTGTTGTGGTGAACACAGGGATGCGCAATAAAAATGGACATCGGATGTCACATATAGCAATGCTTTATATGTCATGACCTTTGCAACGGACACAATGGAGACACACTTAGAATGGTGGCAGTGACAGCGCATATGATGTCAGAGTACCGAAAAACAGGTATAGTGTGGAGCAAGCCTTATGGAAACTTCTTGTATAGTGACCTCAAGAAGATGCTGGGTTAAGCCAAGGCTATTCCACTGGTCCTTTCTTCATGTCATGTCATATACACTGATCTCTAATGAAGGGGGCAGTGGCACAACTACAAGATATGTATGCAATAAGGAACAGGAGACAGGCACCATCTGTTGCATGCATGTTCCTTACTTCATGGTCGGTCGGGTGCACATCGGTAAAGGCAAGCGATATCGGGACAAGCGACGAATGCAAGGAATCCCCCCAGCATTGTCCCCCTCTAATGCTCAATGTGGCCCCCTCCATGCCCAGTGCACTATACATTAACTGTCTGCGGTAGCCGCTGATTCTGGGCGCTGTTCTCCATTCTTACATGTGCCCCATGTGGATGCGGGCATGCATAATCCGGCAACCACATGGGGCGCATGTATGAATAGAAGAGCCTGGAGCCAGCGGCAGATGCGGACAGGTGATGTATAATATACTGGGTACCGAGGTGGGGGGGGGGAAGGGCACATTGACCATTAGGGGGACAAGGTTGGGCTGGTGAGGCGGCAGATTAAGGCTCAACTGATTTGGGAGGGGTGAAAAGCACATCTGCTGAAAATGTGTGTGATCTAAAGTTAAGCACAGGTGCTACAATTTCATTAAGGTGCACAAATTAACGGTCAGATTTCTAGGATTGAATTGTACAGAAAACCAAGCTGTATGTGTAGAAAATAGACATAAAACAATTCTAAGGTCAAGTCTAGTGGAGAATTTAGTCCATCCAAAAGTTGGATTTTGCGTTCGTATCTGAAGAGAGATTGTTGTGCCATAATTGTCCCATTTATGTGAAAAATTTGGTAACTGATTTCTGAATTTGGTAACTGCCTTCTGAATATGATTGAATGAGCGCATCTAAGGAAAATATAGTACCATAACTGGCACATTTGGGGGTTGATTCACTAAAGAAAATAGCGCGAGTAACCTCCTGTTACTCAAGGCACACTGTGGAAATAGCACGAGTAACAGGAGGTTACTTGCGCTATTTTCTTTAGTGATTCAACCCCTTGGAGCGTTGTTAGGGACAATCATTCATGAACGTCTAGCATCTGTACAGCTGTTCCACAACACCATTCAGAGATCCCTCATGATGACCACTAAAAGACATTTAACAAATGAGCACATTGCTCTTCCCGCCCTTCATTCCCCCTGCTTTCTCCATAGAACAGAACAGGCTGCTTGGCCATTGCTAAGTAGCATATTGTACAGCATTTGTTTCTAAAACTGTCATCTGAAAAGATCTCCAGCGATTGTCCCGGGAGACGGTAATTGCCTGCCTGTACGTAGCTTTCACATTCTAGGCATATCGGTCAACTTTACTGCTCAGAAAATCCATTTATACGGAAAGAAAATGTAACAAATTTGAAACAAGACACAGTGCGTGAGTCATAATATCTGTGAAGGTTATTATTCATCCAGGTCCTGATTACAGATAGTGGTGACACTTTGTTACCATCTCTCTGAAAAGGAAATCATGTATAAACCGAGAATGCAAATGTTGTTTCTTGAATATTGCAGTGGCTTATTAAACATTAAAGCAGAAGAAACTTGAGTCATGAAAACAAGCAAACAAACAAAGATAAAAGCCGTAGGGTATCTATGCAGATGACGGTAATAGATTTTGCACTAGTAAAAGGGCAGAAAACCTTAAAGAGGGACTGTAGTGAAAATAACAATGAATAAAATTGCTTATTTTTTACAGTATTCATTTATAAATGATTTAGTCTGTGTTTGCCCATTGTAAAATCTTTCCTCACCCTAATTTACATTCTGAAATTTATCACAGGCGGCTTCATCTTTAGTACTGGCAGGTGATCTCTGCGGAATGTATATGAGGTATATGAGGAATTGTCAGTGGGTCCTACTCCCCGTATACAGGCTAGGTTATGTACCATAGTGGATCAAGCATTTTCTCAGGGCATTATTGATAAGGATTTAAAAGTTTTTCTTATCCAGGAACATCCCTGTATATCTCTAGTTTACACTTTGCCGAAGATACATAAGAACCTCCACCGACCGCCCACTGGCCGATTGTGGCGGCAATCGATTCTGTTTTTTCTCCTTCCTTGATGAGATTCTACAGCCCTTTATCCTGCAGATGGGCTCATATATCAGGGACACCAGTTGGTAAGAACATTGCTGGTGTAGGGACTGTTGAGGACTCTCTCAATCTGGTTACGATCGATGATGAAAGCCTCTACACTGCCATCTCGCACGATGGCATGTAGAGGTTGCTGAATTTATTCTTTTCACTAAGTCTGATTATGAGCAGGGGCAGAGATGGTTTTTGATTGCTTTACTTAATTTGATTTTGAGATAAAATGATTTCTCCTTTAATGGGCAGTTCTATTTACAATGCAGGGGCACTGTGATGGGGCAAATCTTGCCCCGTCCAATGCCAACCTCTAAATAGGCCTATGTAAGGAGACCTTTATTTATGGTAATGAGCTCTTTGCTAAATATGTAAGAGGTTGGCTACATAGACAATATTTTTTGTCTGTGGGCGTGGCCACATTCGACCTTACTGAAGTTTATTGATCAGCTTAATTTAAGTTGTCAATCTATATGACTTTCATTGACCATGAGTTTACACACTGTGTCCGTTTTAGATACCTGTATCTCAAAGGTCAATGAGAAGAAGGTGATGATCTATACATCAAAAGCATAGACCCTAACTTCATATTACATCATAAAAGTTTCCATCCATGCCATCAGATTTATAAGTCCTTTGTGTCAGTTGCAGCAGGTGGCATTGTTGGTAAATTACCCTGTGGTGCCCAAAAAGGACTTTGGGAGATGAATGAGAAATTAATTGCTAGGGGATATCATTCTGATAATCTCCGTAAATATCATAGTAGGAAGTCCAGCATTAAAAACAGGTGAGAGATGCTAGTCGAGTAGCATTGCCTATACCAGCATTTTTCAACCGGTGTTGCCTGGTGTGCCGTACAGGTCTGGCCTCTCGCCAGACCTGTACCTACTGTAGGGCGCAGGAGGGGGGAAGCAGCGCTAGAAGGAGGGGCAGTGGAGGCAGCGGTGGGGAGGGGGGAAATATCCCCCCCTCCCTCACCTGGGACCCCTCCTTCTGCCTCTCTCCCCCTCCATTTAACGGTGGCAAGTGCGGCTCGGCGGCGGGGAGGCATGCGGAGAATTACTCACCACTTCCGTGTTCCAAGTGCCGGCAGCGTCACGTCGTCAGATCTCCGCCTTCAATGCCGCCCACTGTGCTTCCTGATTAGCGGAAGCACAGTGGGCGGCATTGAAGGCGGAGATGTGTGACGACATGACGTTGCCGGCGCTTAGAACGTGGAAGTGGTGAGTAATTCTGCGCATGTCTCCTCGCCGCCGAGCCCGCACTTGCCACCGCTAAATGGAGGGGGAGAGAGGCAGAAGGAGGGGTCCCAGGTGAGGGAGGTGGGGGGATATTTCCCCCCTTCCCACCGCTGCCTCCACTGCCCCTCCTTCTAGCGCTGCTTCCCCCCTCCTGGGCATCCATACTGGGGGGAACTGTACTAGCTATACTGGGGGCAATTAAACTAGCTATACTGGGGGAAATTAAACTAGCTATACTGGGGGCAACTAAACTAGCTATACTGGGGGCAACTATACTAGCTATACTGGGCACTATACTGGGCACTACCTACCTATACTGGGCACTATGCTAGCTATACTGGGCACTATGCTAGCTATACTGGGCACTATGCTAGCTATACTGGGCACTATGCTAGCTATACTGGGCACCATGCTAGCTATACTGGGCACTATACTAGCTATCTGGGCACTATACTAGCTATACTGGGCACTATACTAGCTATACTGGGCACTTTACTGGCTATACTGGGGCACTACCTATCCATACTGGGACTATACTAGCTATACTGGGGCACTATACTGGGGTAACTATACTAACCATACTGGGGCAACTAAACTCCCTATACTGGGGCAACTATGCTAGCTATGCAGCCCCCCCCCCCCATAGCACGGCACGGTCCACTAGGTTGCGCAAACACCCGCGCCCCCCGCCGTTCCCCGGAGAAAAATATGGTCAGAAAGTGTTCCCCGGGCCGGAAAAGGTTGGGAACCACTGGCCTATACATACAATACGATTAGTAATGAGGTTCAACGTATTGTGCATAAAATGTGGGCATATTGCAGGATTCTCTGCTGCAGGTTTCTGAATTCCAGAGCCCACCCATCTTTTCTTTAAAAGGGCTCCCTATTCGAAAAGGCAGCTGGTTCATTCTAATTTTGCCCCTTAGAAGGCCCCTCCATCTAACTGTGGTACCATTCCCTGTCTCAGCTGCCACATTTGCCACTGTATTATTAAAAGCGATGAGTTTCATCACCGTACTAAAGGGAAAAAGTACAAAGTTTATGGTTGATTCACACATGAATCAGTTATTTTATTTATATGGTCAAGTGTCCATGTGGCAGCTGTATGTGGGAAAGACCACCCAGATGTTGAAAGAATGTATGTCATTGCACAAAGCTGTGATTAGGGCCCAAAATATGGAACGGGCTGTGTCTGAGCACTTCACATGATTCAGACACAATGGGCTTGATTCATCAATCTAATGTTCTGTAGTGCACGCTATGCACACCTTACATAGCAGAGCTTGCTGCCATGTAAGGAGAGTGCCTTCCTTAGTTACGCCCATTGCTTCCTTAACAATGCGCATAACATTAACTGCGGGTGGCCCTGCTCGAGTGAA
Organism: Hyperolius riggenbachi; assembly: GCF_040937935.1. Classification (NCBI taxonomy): domain Eukaryota; kingdom Metazoa; phylum Chordata; class Amphibia; order Anura; family Hyperoliidae; genus Hyperolius; species Hyperolius riggenbachi. The sequence continues at coordinate 241,756,790 of NC_090652.1, read as the reverse complement.
TTATCACTACCGCGATACTTCGCTCGTGGCCGCTTCTGTGTTAATTTACCTAAGTAGCGGAAAGGTGTTTCACTTCCTCCCAAGTGCCTCCCTCCCTCCTTCCCTTCATGCAGATTCCGAGTGCAGTGTAAATGAGCAGTTACTCACTTGGGTCTCTGCTTTCCATTCACCAGATTCTTCCTTGGTTGGAGACACCTCTAGCTACCTAATACCTGGTGGCACCTCTAGCTACTTAATACGAGGATAGCTCTGGCTACCTAATGCACATGTAGCTACCTATGACAGCCAGGCAAGGGAACTAAGGGAGAAGGAACAAATGGGCCAGTCAGCACTCTTGCGGTGCGGTTCAGCATGGGTTTGTAGGTTCATGGAGGGTGAAGTCTTATTTCTCAGGTCATCTGTGCCTATAGGCTTCTGTGTTGTAAATTCAGGCCTGGGCGCTATTATGATAGGTCGCTGGTTCGTGCGCATCACGGGGCATGTAACATGCGTATGCAGAAGTTCATTCGTGTGGCGAACAGCTGTGCAGTACTTGCCTGCCCGGCAGCTCTAGATAGCGGAGATATTCTAGTAGTCTGGAGTGTGTCTGAAAGTGGACATTGAGGGCTAGGTCAGTCTTTTATGTTTGATAAAACTGATCATCCAGCAGGAGCTTTGTTTACTTTTAGTGCTGGAAGGTGGGTGGTACATCTTAACAGCCTATAGGAGGCTGTAGAAGGTGTGGCCAGTTGTGGACCACACAATTCCCCATCAAGTCATTCTATTTGCATACCTACATTTGCATAACTGTGTTTGATTGGTTGATGGTCTCTGGTATTGTGTATATATTCTATACTTGTGTGCTTGAATGGGTGACAGGCTGCGAGGCGTGAACAAGGAAGAGGTCCCCAAAACAGCGAGCCATAGGCTACAGCTATGTCTTGTCGCCCTCTGTTACCAGTTTTATGCAAATCCAATAAAGTGGAGGTTTTATTGAAGTGGTGCTGAATTTCGATTGGTGAAAGTTCACATAATATGTACATTTCTTCCCGAGTAAAATGCATTCATTTTTTACAAAGCACTCTTGGAAAAGATCTAAACAAACATGCCAGCCAGTCTCTATACTTGTTTGCACACTATTTTGGCAGTTACAAAGATCAACTGCCTTTGAGTAAGTGCTTTTGTAAATAGAAATAACTGAGAATCCTCCATGAGGAGATTGACTAGTCCAAAACCTATCAGTTCTGTCAGATTTTCACTATCTACTATAAATGGCAGCGATATAGGAAAATAATAATTTATATTGAATGTTACTCTGGGACAAATGCACATTTTGTATGTGTGCATTTTAAATGTTACAATTTTCACAATAGTTGGCTTTTAAGCATTAGAAGAGACAAAATAGGTAATCATACAAACAGCATGCTTCTCACTCAAAAGCACACCGTAAAACAAATAAAGAAAAGAAAATGAAAAAAAAAGTTCTGTCATTCAAGTGAAAAGAAATGATGCAGGAAGCGATAGGAAGTTGGAAGGATGTGAAATCCCTCTTGGCAAGAGCAGGCAATAAATGACACTGCGCGGCGTCGAGCGGTATTGTGTGTTGACATCGCGTCTTCCTAGGATGCACGCCCGTAGAAATTGTCTCGCTATTTTCTCCTTTCATTCCGCGTGGAAGCGCCATGTGCCGACATAATGGAAATCTACACTTCCTTTGTGGATGGATTTAGTGCAGATGATTGGGCGCTCTCTCCCTCTCTGTTTCCAAGGAAATGGCCAGATTTTCAACATGCCGTTTACTGTCATACCTCTGGGATAATGGGACACCTAGTGGGTAATGAATGATTACTCTCTACTTCCCAAGGGTGGAATAGAAAATATAGGTTGTTGATTGGCTTTACTCAAAAAAATAATATACATCTCTGTCTTTTTTTGTTTTTTTTTGTTATCAGAGGATTTCTAACTAGTATAAAACAAAAAATAAACACTCAAGTCTCTTTGCAGTAATAACTGTCATTAAAAAAACTAAATACACAAGAAAAGTCAGAGAGATCTGAAATAATATATATATATATATATATATATATATATATATATATATATATATATATATATAAAAAAGATGAAAGTTTTTGTCAGCAATAGCATGAAAATCTCACTTTGGGCCATATTCTATTGCTGAACTCGCCAGCGCTAAGTACTGGCGAGTACTTAACTTAGGCGATGGGGGCATCGCCTAATCTAATTAAACGTTAGACCCCCCCAGGCGGAAAAGAACTCGCTTGGGCGATATAATCGCCCAGCGAGTTCTTAACACCGAATCCAATTACCCTTATCATGTCTCCGGGAAGCGATGCTTCCCGGCAGACATGAGCGTTAGCTTAGACCTGCAAAAAGCAGGTCTAAACTAGCTAACGCACGTCGTCACCGCAGCATCTGGGGGTCTCCTTTAATAAGGAGACCCCCAGAGCTCCCCGTCGGGTCGCCGCACAGTTTAGAAGCCCCCGCGCAGCTCTGCACCAGCACCCCTGCTGGCATACATACCGCCGCAATTCACCCGCCGCCTCTCGCCGCAAAATCCGTCGCGTTATTACAGTGAATCTAACCAATAAAATGGCTCAGACAGCGGACCAATGGGGAGCCCAGGCTGCAGATTCAAAGATGCTTTGCCCGGGCTCCTTCTATGCCGACAGTAATTACAGTGTTAGATACACTGTAATTACGCGACGGATTTGGCGGCGGGTGATCTGCGGCGGTATGTATGCCAGCAGGGGTGCCGGTGCAGAGCTGCGCGGGGGCTTCTAAACTGTGCGGCGACCCGACGGGGAGCTCTGGGGGTCTCCTTATTAAAGGAGACCCCCAGATGCAACGGCGGAAGATGGCGGCAGGCGAGTGCGCATGTGTGGGGAGTGAGGCCGTGGTGCTGATGGACAGCACCACAGCGTAAACCTCACTCCCCATCGCTCGGTAAAAGGGAGCATCGCTCAGGCTTTCGCCTGAGTAATGCTCCCTAACGATCGGCCATCACGCGAAGGATATGGGCAATAGGATTTGCCGGTAATCCTCGCGCGATGGCAAGGTGATAAGTAGCTCGCATCTGCAAGCTACTTATCACCTTGAATAGGATATGGCCCTTTGTGTTTCAGACTTCAGAGGGTCTTTTCAAGAAGCGGTTGTGGTGGGGCATTTAATGTTGTGACACTTTCATATTTTTCTTATAAATATTTTATTGAATTAAAATAATTCCCGAGTCATGGAAATAGGCCACTGCTATGCTCCATGTGGCTAGACTGAAATGCAATAGCCTGTTGGGGTTAGATGTTGTTTGCATTACATTCTGAAATTTTAATGCACACATTTGTTGTATGAATGACCTTTATCCTCCCTCCTGACCTCAATTACTGTTTCTCTAGCAAGTCATAGTGATCCGGCTGTAAATCCATCTCCGAGGTACATGTTTGGGTCTAAACAATTATCTTTATTCATTATCACCTGTGTCATTGTCAAAATCCTCAGCAAAGGAAACGGGGGTTTGTAAACAGACAAACACTCAAAGGGGAGAAGATCATGGAGAGTTCAGGACTAGTTTAAAGGGAACCTGAAGTGAGGAAAATTATTTAAAATAAACGCATGCTGTAGCTGCAAGTGAATATTACATACTAACCTCACTGTCCGTTCCTCTCAGAAGCTCACCATTTTCTTCTTACAGTGATCCCTTCCAGTTCTGACAATAGTTTGTCAGAACTGACATATACCAGTTGCTGTCAGTTATATATCAGCAGCTGTCAGTTACAACTGAATGTGCAAGGTAATGTCCATGTTTCCCTATGGCTGAAGTGGGTGATATTACAGTTTAACAGTGTACTGACCAGGAAGCTGTTATGGGGTAATGACCATTTTTAAAATGGAAGACGGAAAATTCCATTGATCACAGTGGACAAATGGGGCGCAGTAGAGGAGAAAGAGATTGAGGAGTAGACCACACAGGAGGTAAGTATGACCTGTGCATGGTTATTTTGACACTTTATTTTCAGTTCAGGTTCTCTTTAACTGAGTTTCTGAGCGATTATGAAATGGCAAATTTTAGTAGAAAATATTTTGTACTTAGACCTGTTCTTATTTTTTCTTTTCATTTTCTATCTCAGTTATGCTCACGTATGCTCTGTTTATCGCTATGCATGGACACTGACTAAAAACAGGTAGATAAGTCTCTATGATACATTTTAAAGTTACATTACACTTTCATTATAAAAATGATAGAACATACCTGTATACCAGCACTATACAAGTTTTTTTTTTCTTAATGTGATTATAAGAAACTTAGTTCTTCCTTCCATTTTAGTTAGCCGCCAGTATGTATCTCTAAAATTGCCCACCAACTCATATGAAAAGTCTAATGGCTGCCCATTCAAACTTTCGATCAGTTTCTGGCAGAAATCGAAAAGATTGATCGGGATGTGGGAAAATGTTAGTTGCAAGAGCTTAATGGGGTGCCCAGTGGTAACAGCGTTCGATTTCCCGACAACTGGCCGCGGGCTATCGATCACCCCCCCCCCCACCCCGGATGCTCATGTGCAGTGTTGAAGTTTCAGCTGTCATGCTGGTGTGAATCCTGGCCTCCTCCAGACAGTGTCCGGCATCATGGCAAGTGCCTGTACCATGTGGTGCCAGCACTTACTACATACGGGTACAGGCACTCGCTGTGACACTGGATAAAGCTACACTGGCTGGAGAAGACAGATGTACAGTGGCAGCTGATGCAGGCAGAGCGGAAGGCAGAAGAGGAAGCTTTGGGGCGGGATACAAGTGGGAAGGTGAGTGGTACAGGTGGCGGCTCTAGCAATGGGGAGGGAGTGGATAAGCTTCTGGCTACATGGGAGGGAGAGAGGGAGCTTCTGTCTACATGGGAGGATGGAAGGGAGATGGGAGGGGGGTGGAGAAGCATCTCACTACCTGGGAGGAAGGGGGGGGGAGCATCTGGCTATCCACAGGGATGGAGGAGGAGAAGAATCTGGCTAGCTACAGGGATGGAGGAGGGAGAAGCCATTGGCTACCTATAGGGGGAGAGAGGGAGAAGCATCTGGCTATCTACAGGGAGGGATGGAGGGGGGAGAAGCATTTGGCTATATAAAGGAATGGAGGGGGAGACGCATCTGACTACCTACAGGGATGGAAGGGGGAGATGCATTTGGCTACTTACAGGGATGTAGGGGGAGAAACCTTTGGCTACCTACATGGAAGGAGAGGGGAGCAGCTTTTGGCTACCTACACGGAGGGAGGGAGGGGGAGAAGCATCTGGATATCTACAGGGAGAAAGAGAAAGGGGGAAAAGCATTTGGATATCTACAGGGATAGATGGAGTAAAAGCATCTGGCTACCTACAGGGAGGGAGGGAGGGGGAAAAGTATCTGGCTAGCTATGGGGGAGATGCATCCGGCTACCTATATGGGAGGAGCAAGGTGAAGAATCTGACTATTTATAGGAGAGAGGGGGAGAAGCACCTGGCCACCTATAAGGGGGAGAAGCATATGGCTACCTAGGGTGGGGGGTATCTGGCCACCTGTAGATGGGGGGCTTCTGCCTACCTATAGAGGAGGGGGGAGGCTACCTATATTGCAAAGTGGGTGGTGGGGTGGAAGCATCTGCCAACTCATACTGCGAGGGGGGGGGGGGAATCTCACTATCTGTACAGAAGAGGAGGGGGGGGGGGGTGCATCTGCCTACTTATACTGAAAAAGGGGGAATGTTGGGCTGATGGTCAGAGGGCGGCTGGTGATAGTTGGCCTTGGGCGGTAAAAAGTAAAAATCCGGCCCTGACTGAGAGCAATATAGCAGCCATCTTCATTCTCTTTTAATTAATGCTACTTGCTCGGCTATTGTGCTGATCTTTTATGTCTCTTAGGTGAGTCTCTGACTCTGAACAAGTAGTTAGATCAACAATATATTTGCGTCAGGAATGTGATACAAAAAATGACCAAACCAAATAATGATACAATAAAGCCACATAACTGGCATTTTTGAAAGGCATTTATAGCACTTGTATCCTTGAGCAGTGGTGCTCATCACGACATAGTGGTGATTCACGAGCATTTTTCCACTATTCGACGTCCGGATCCGAATCCGTGATCGATTGTGGATCATGTGATTCAATCACAGATTTTCCGTGATTACTAATATTCAGAAAAATATCCGTGATTAAATCATGATTAAACTATAAATACCAAATTCGCAGGCTATGTTAAGTAGAAGAGTGGGAACAAAAGAAAAACATTTTCCAAAAAGACCTTATAGTTTTTGAGATAATCGATTTGAAAGGTTCAAAGGAAATTTCAAAGGAAAAAAGTAATACATGTAAATACACTAAATACATTAACTGCCATTACCGCATTTAAATGTATACTATTTTCCTTTGAACCTTTAAAATCGATTACCGGTATCTCAAAAACTATAAGGTGTTTTTGGATTTTTTTCCCCTTGTTCCCACTGTTCTACTTAATATATCTTGCAAATTTAGTGTTCATAGCATGTAAGGGGGCTTTGCTATTAACCGCTATAATCGGAGGGATTTAATCACCAATACTTTTTCATTGGAAACTTTAAATTCGAATTTCTCAAAAACTAGAAGGTCTTTTTGAAAAAGAAATTTAAGTTGTAGCCACTGATCACCTTTATAATCAATGCAATTTTGGGGACTGTAGCATGTATGGGGGCTAATCTGTGATCACAGCCGTGATTCCTGATATTAGAGGCAATCACGGAAAAAATCAGTTGAATCCGTAACTCAGTTTCAAATCTGGAGAAAAATCACAACTTTTTTTTAACCATGGCCAAATAAGTCGAATCTGTGACCGGGGGTATCCGAGCATCACTGTACTTGAGCAGTATTACCGCATTTGAGTTATGTCTCCGATACAGTTATGTTGTTCTTTACCAATTGCATTTTGCTGTGTTTGAATAGCTGAAAAAGCACGGCTTCAACCATGGTACAAATACAACACAGGCTTGGTACATTTGCAATGCATTTACACCATGGTTTGCAGACACAGGCACTAAAAATTGGCCTTTAAAGCAAACCTGAGTAAAATAAACAAAGCATTTGAGAATACAGTTCACAATCAGTGGTTACCCACAGTAAAAACTGCATGGCGAAACATGTTTTTGTTTCAGAAATACACTCTAGGGGATAATATAAAGATTAGTATTGTCTCTAAGAAGGTCAGGAGGAAGTTGCCTGGTAAGACCCTCCCCTTTGACCTTTCAAGCCGGAAGCAGGAAATTTGGGCGCCCAGCAGCTAATGGACAATTTGGGTGCCCCACGGGTGCTAATGCAAATATTAGGCACCCAAAGCAGAAATGTGGGCGCACAATAAGTATTCTCATCAAAATTACAATATTATAGTTTTTGAATTTTTTTTATTGTTTGGAAAATTATAGTTTTTGACATTTTTAATGTTTTGTATTTACAAATTATTTATTTTCGAAAATCATTGTTTTGAAATATATTGTTTTGAATACTAAAAGGTTAGGAAAGGGCGTTTTAGGGTTAGGCATCAGGATGGAAGGGAGTTTAGGGTTAGGCGTCAGGAAGGGTTTTTTTTAGGGTTAGGCGTCAGGAAAGAGGGTTTTAGTGTTAGGCATCAGGAAGGCTAGTTTTAGGGATAGGTGTCAGGAAGTTTTTTTTTTTAAGGTTAGGAGTCAGGAAGGGGGTTTTAGGGTTAGGCGTCAGAAAGGGGGTTTTAGGGTTAGGTGTCGCAAAGAGTGTTTTTAGGGTTAGGCATCAAGAAGGAAGGTTTTAGGGTTAGGCCTCAGGAACGGGGTTTTAGGGTTAGGCATCACAAAGAAGGTTTTTAGGGTTAGGCATCAGGAAGGGGGTTTTAGGGTTAGTCGTCAGGATGGGGGTTTTAGGGTTAGGTGTCAGGAAGGGAGGTTTTAGGGTTAAGCGTCAGGAAGGGGATTTTAGGGTTAGGCGGCAGGAAGGGGGTTTTAGGGTTAGGCGTCAAGAAGGACGTTTTAGGGTTAAGCGTCAGGAAGGGTGTTTTTAGGGTAAGGCGTCAGGAAGGGTGGTTTTAGGGTTAGGAGTCAAAAAGGGGAGGTTTTAGCGTTAGGCGTCAGGAAGGGAGGGTTCTGTGTGAGAGTAGGATTAGGTTAAGTTGTAGTAAAATATTGTTCATATATACCAATATTTTATTACAATAATTTACACTATTTACACTTTAAAAACAAAGAATATTAGTGGATATTAACAATAATTTTATTAACGAAAACGGGTGCCCATTTTTCCTCGCGCCCTTTCTACATGCATGCTTCAAGCCTCCATTTTAGTGATATACTGTATGGCTTCTTTGACCAACAGGAAGATTCCTTTCCCCTTATTTGCAGTTATACTTTATATATTACATCTGCTCCAGTGTTTGTCTGTATCTCCTGATTATGTAGTTTCTCATGCTTTGATTTTATCGCCAGAGTTTGCTTCAGGGTGGCTTTCATATTTCTCTCTCTGCGTGCAGAACAGTTACACTTTACGCAACATCCTTTCTTGCCTTTGGCAAAAATGTCAGCATATAGTTTTAGGTACGTTCTTAGTGGATGGCCATTAGCTTTGTACATCAATGCGCCCACACATATACAGAGAAATACCACACATAAAACTTTCAGATAAGGCAAAATAATGTGAAGTACAGAAACAACAGTTTTATTAACCTGATTTGTGGTTGGCCGTTGAGCTCGTAATAGCCTTGATGCTGTCCTTGAGCGAACCCGTTTTTTGCTTATTTTTCGTTGACTCTAGTGCTTTGAGCTTCTTGGCATGTTTACTGCCTTTGTAGTGCGCCTCGGCTTGGCTCTACAAAGGAGAACAAATCAGGCTTACTTCTTTATGTCTTCACACAACACAATGGGGTGATGAATTTCATGGGGGGACAACACAAACACATGTCACAAGTTCAATAATAAAGGAACTCTATTATAGGTTTTAAATGGTTTTATGTTTTTTACACTTAAACCCCATTTAAACGCAATGGCAAAATCATGGCCAAGATTTGCCATCTCTTGGTATAAAGGCTAAACCAGATTTTTCTGATGGTAATGAAACATCAGTTATTAGAGTAGTGTTGGAATGTGGAACCGGCTTACACTCTACATCTGAGGACAACGCTGGAAAGAACCAGTTGTGGAACAACCTCTGGCGGTCTTAGTCCAATTCATTATCATAAGGCTGTGTGTGTGACCCAATGATAAAGAGTGGGGACTCAGACTTCTGGAAATAATTCTCACCAGAGCAGTCCTAAGGCATATATATTAGCTGGGCACTAACAGTTTGGAGCCATTCCTTTTGGGGAAGGTGCTGTCAGAGCAAAGCAAGGCTATGTGAATGTCAGCAAAAGCCAATAACTAGTTTTACCCGACTCTGTGCCTCTAGTCTGCTATTAAAATATATTTCCTATCCACAACCTACCATAATAAGCAACATTAAAGGACCACTATCGTGAAAAAATGTAAAATGTAAAATACATAACACATGTATAAGAAGCACAATACTCCCAGAGTAAATTGCACTATAAACCACTTTTACCTAAGTTAACAGTTAACAGTAAACATTTAAAATCTGACCAATCTGACATATGTTTGACTAGTTCCTCTCCTCATGGGGGATTCTCAACATTTCCTTTATTTTTTACTGAAGCACTCCTTGTAATGGATCCATACAAAGAGGCCAGCCAGCCCTCATTGTCGCTTGCACACTAATTTGGCAGTTGGACTGGACACACGTCATTCAGAAAGTGTTTGTAAAAATAAAGAAAACCCTGAGAATCCCCTAAGAGGATATGGATTAGTCCAAAACCTGTCAGCAATAAATACTTTTCCCGCAAGCCGCAACATAACCTAAAAAAACAATTCCCTCCCTGTAACTCCTAGCCTACCCAATGTATAATACTTAGCTATACTCAGCTATATTCTTATAACTTGCTAACTACTTCACTCTCCATAACCTAGTTATATGCCCCCCATCCTCATAAAATATTACTCCTCCACTATAACTTATATCTATATCTAACTATAACCCCCTAACATAAAGTACTTTTCTTTCCATGTATAACCTACCACACTAAGGTAAATACTATTCCCACTTTGCAATATAGCTGCCACCTCACCAATACACCCCACCCAACATAAAACACTATTTTATACTATGGACTAGCAACCCCATCGAAGTTAGTAACCCTATTCCAGGAATCCAGCAATCCCCCTCCCCCCCCCCCCCCACCATCACTGTAGTGGAAAAGAAATGTAGAAAAAGAAAAGACCTCCCCCCAAAAAAAATCACCTAGTATAGTTCAACAGCAAAATGTAGTATTAGAGGCGAGACCGACATCACCCGCTGAATAGCAAAGTGAACAGGGCTGAGATTACTGTAACTGCTCTGTAATTTCAGCATCTCCTGTTTCAGCAGGTCTGGCACTGTTGGCTTTTGGAGCTGTTATGCAGGTACACACCATACAATTCTGTGTTAGGTAGATGGTTCGATAGATACATTTCCAACATGTCCCGATCTTATTTTCGATTGTTTTTTTTTTCTGATCGATTTCTCATAGAAGTGAATGGAAATAGATAAGAAAAGATAACAGAATCGAATCGAAAATCAAATCAGAAATCGATCGGACTGAAAATAGACCAAAAAACCGCATCGAGTTTGCCCAGTATTAGTGTTAGTGTGATTGACTTTACCATGATATTGGCATGAATGGATAGCCGCTGGCACTGATGCAGCACCCTGTAGAGCTGTAGAGTACCTGCTCCTGTGACTTGGGCTACAAGCTGCTTCTGTATTGTTAGCAGGCTCATTTGTTAAAACTGAGAGGCTTCTAGCATATAAGACACGCTTCACTTTGTGTACCACGTGGACGCATGCCTTGGCACTGATTTTGCTGTCGGTTTACAGGGGCTTTAAAGGATACCTGAAGCGACATGTGACGTGATGAGATAAACAGGTTTATGTCCCAATCCTACATACAGCTATAAAATGAGGCTGTGTTCCTTTTTTTATCACTGTAAGTGGTAAGAATCCAGGGTCCATACGCAATTCACTTTTTCTCCTGAGTTTTCTCCCAGGAGATCATTTAAAATTACTTTTAAGCAATCTGCAACTAAAAAAAGTATCAAAACATAGGTGACAAAGTACTGTCAAAATTATGTTGAGTATTTTCTTGCTTGCTGATGGTTTAAAAGGGATTATATTGGCTATGAAAAGTATGAACATATCACCTAGGAGAAAACTCAGGAGAAAAAATGAATTTCATATGGGCCCAGGGCTCCGTTTGCCAGTTTCTCTGCTGTTGAGACAGACACTTCTGAGAGCAAAGAACAGATGAACAAGGACAGTAGTTCAAGATTCACCTAAGACAATAAAAGCTTCAAACAAAAAGTTTTAGGGTCCGTTCACATTACAAACGCGGACAGCCACGCATGCGGAACGCAACGCATGCGAACGCACACCATCCACATTTGTATGCGTTGCGAGGCTGATCCCATCACTGAAAAGTGAATGGGACAGCCGCGGGTTTTTGCAAAAACCGCGTGCAGCATGCGTTCCCGGACCGCACAGTTCCGGAACGCATGCCGTGTGAACATCAGACAGTGCACTCTATGCACTGTCTGATGTCGTGCGTGTCGGCCTCCTGCACGCGTTTCCAAAACGAGTTTTTAAACACGAAATAAGACTATGAGATTCCAGGAAAGCCCTATTTGAGATCAGGACTATAGATGCAATTGTTTATCTCATCAGTTTATTTTCACTTCAGGTGTGCTTTGAGCTATGTGTATCACAAATGTGCATTTGTAATCATCTGAATCCACAATCCCAGTCACTGTGAAGGTTTATCTCCCATGGAAAGCAGTAGTGTTTTCATTTGCGTCTCTTATTGCTGGACAGTGTCAGACTCAGTTTTGCAGGGAGTTAAAGTGGACCTGAACTCTTGCACTGGAAAGAAGGAAAGCATATAGAAATGCACCCTGTACAATCAATTAGAGAGTTTAGCCCAGGCATGGGCAAACTTGGCCCTCCTGCTGTTGAGGAACTACAAGTCCCACAATGCATTGCAGAAGTCTGACAGCCACAGTCATGAGGCATAAAGGCAAATGCATTGTGGGATTTATAGTTCCTTAACAGCTGGAGGGCCAAGTTTGCCTATGCCTGGTTTAGCCTGTCTAATTCCTTCTTATCTGTAACTAAGCACAAGTTGTAATTTGATCCCTCCCCTGTGTCAGTTGTCTGCCATGGCAGATAAATTCATTTGTAAACACGGGATATTGACAATATTCCAGCTTCAATGAAAGCACGAAGTAGAGACCCTGCAGATTTATTATAGGATTTGTATCAGATGTAACAAAGAAATGTTTTTCTTTAAAGCGGTATCGTCAACATAAAAATGAAATTTCAACAGCAACTGGTCTGAGTGTATTAAGTGATAAAGATGCTAATCCTGCATTCAAAACTTTTAAAACTTTTTCTGCTGTTATGATTTGGAGTTATCCGAAAAACAGAACCTGAAATACGGTAAATAACACAGAAAGAACCCTCTATGCTGAATCACTATAATATAAAACTTAACGTTTAATAGTATGTTCCTTAAAAACAATTAGGCTGAAAATATCATACTACACTTTAACAAATATTGCTGGAACTAATCTGTCAGAAAATAACGGAGATCGCTATATAGCCATCCCAAGTCCCACAGCAATAAAGTTATGAAGTTAAATTACACAACCCCCACCATATAACCCGACATGTTTCACTTCTAGATGAAGCTTTTTCAAGGGAAAGTGCTAAAAAGTGTTCACAGTGATAAGGTGAGCCGACAGGCTATATCTCTATACTTGTTTTTAAAAAGAATGTTATCTGTGCACCTTATCACTGTGAACACTTTTTAGCACTTTCCCTTGAAAAAGCTTCATCTAGAAGTGAAACATGTCGGGTTATATGGTGGGGGTTGTGTAATTTAACTTCATAACTTTATTGCTGTGGGACTTGGGATGGCTATATAGCGATCTCCGTTATTTTCTGACAGATTAGTTCCAGCAATATTTGTTAAAGTGTAGTATGATATTTTCAGCCTAATTGTTTTTAAGGAACATACTATTAAACGTTAAGTTTTATATTATAGTGATTCAGCATAGAGGGATCTTTCTGTGTTATTTTATGATTTGGAGTTATCACATACTTAAGGAACACTGGCCCTTTAGTAGTCGTGCCAAAGAATTGCATGCTGGGGGTTCTTTTTATCTATAATCTATTCCTCCTCTTCCCTTTATTTCTCTGCCAGCTTCTTATCTGAAACCTAATCCCCTACTCACTTGTGTTTACAAGCAAGGCTGAGGCGACTCAGCGATTGGAGGAGACAAGAAAAAAAGTAAAGGGCAGAAATGACATCACGAGTTAGCCTTAACTGTGGGCAAAAGACATGGCCCCCACCAGGAACAGAATTCTCGTAATTTACTATGTAACATTCACTGAAATCAAAACGTGGACAGTACAATACAAGTGTTATGTAAGTAGATCAAGTATTTATCTACTTATATATGTGTTTTTTTCCCTGGCATAGTATGGCTGATCCTACTGCTTTAAAGGTTAATATGCTGTTGCTTATCTTTTAGAGCTGAGATGCAGTTCTGAGTTCAGGTCCGCTTTAATGGTTTATCTCCTGCCTCTGCCTTGTTTATAAGATACACATACATATCAAAGGAATACATTTACGAAGGCTCGTCTTAAACTGACAATATCCATGGAAGGAGAAGAGCAGAAAGGATGAGAGAATGTGCCAGCAGATCTGAGCACAGGCATAACAGAAGACAGATTCATGGACACTAAACACAAGTTTACAGTTACAATATAATTAAATAACAGGAGAAATAGCTGTTCCAGGTAGATAAGACTTTACTGCAATTTCAGAGCTGTGATTCAGATTATTATGAATAACTCTGTTACCTATATTAGTTTAATAATCATTTTTTTTACAAGCTTAAACCTCCATAAGCAAAGCCATAAAAGTCATTATAAGCCATATAGATTGAATGGCAAATAGTAAAGTCATTTCTAAAACAGACTTACTATTCATTGTAAACACAGGGAGAACCAGTGGTATAGCGACTGAGGATGCAGAGGTTGTGGCTGCACCAAGTCTCTGGGACATGAGGGGCCCTCCTCCAGATGCTGCATTAGCTCTCTGTGCTGTAGGGGTAATGATCACCTCTATAGGTACTTTGAATACTGGTAATCATTAACAAACCATTGCTTTTCCCTGTTGGTAATCTAAGGCCTGGTTCACATTAGCGTTCCCTGTCTGGGTCCGCCTGATCGGATCCGGACCGTATACTGTACAAACGGAACGTGCGTTCCGCATAGCAATGCAAAGGCTATGCGGACGTTCACATGCGTACGTTCCGTACAGAACGGAGCCGGATCGGATCCAGACTCCGGAGGCTTTTCCAACATGCGCTATTTTTTGGGTCCGGATCATCCGGCCCACGCACCCGGACCGGATCCTGACTGCACCATACGGATATAGAAACCTATGGGGAACGGAAAGCGCAGAACACACTGGAGACAAACACCTGACATTCTACCCCACTTCCTATGCGTATCCAAGCGGCTATTTCTGATGGGGACAGATGGGCCCAGCATATCTGGAGTGGAGCAGCAGTGACACACGTGCTGGAGCTGTTTGGCAGTATGTCGGAGGTGGAGGTGAGGCCTACAGCGGAGGACCTGATTGTACAGGTGCACCAGGTGCACCTTCTGCTGACCCCAACAACTTTAAAGGTATTTTGTTCTTTTTTTACGATCAGTCCTGATGCAAACGGACTGGATCCGGATCGGATAAGGATCTGAACCGTACGGTTCCAATCCGAATCAGGCCCTGATGCTATCCGGATCCGGTCCGTTTGCATGCCAAAACGCAAGTGTGAACGGGGCCTTAATCATGCAAATATTATATACGCAGTGTTGGGCAGTGTAAATTTTGCACTGAAGAACATGGCCCTGTAATTACATCATTGGGAAGAGCCTAAAAACTCCATCAGATAATGACCCTGGTGGCATCTGCTCCCACTGAAACTCAGCATTTCATCTTTGTTCTAAAAGATTCTTTACAGCAAAGAAGGTACTGGTAGCAGAAGAGCATTCAAACAGTTAACACAGAACTTTCTTCTTCAGTGGAAAGTATCCCGCTATCTGAAGAGGTGATAATATTATCTTTTATTTACATTCCTTTGTCAGCTACAAATAGTAAACACTTGAAAAGTGCTGAAACTGAGCTCTCTCCGCTTCTTGTATGTGTGCTGCTGAGAAGTGATCACTAGATAGATTTTCATAAATGCATTCAGAAGCTATGAAAGAAAATACAATGGCAGCTTTCAGAGCAGATAAAAAGTACTTTGGGAACTTGTAATTTGCAAACAAACAATATTACTTGTGCACTAAAGCAAATATGGTAACTGTCTGGGTATTAAAGAGTAGGAAACCACATTTTTATTGAATGCTATGTCAGAGTTTTATCCCACTAAGGAGTGCTACACCACTGTTACATGTTTTATCACACGGTCCCCAAAGCTGGTAGTATGTGAAGAATCAAGGATACAGGGCCGCTATTTCTTGACCTGACTACAATGTAAAAAGTATTGTGCAACAGTTGAGGGCGTGGATCATGAACAAAACTCCTTCACCCTTGCTGCCACCTCCTTCCACCCCATATGATTATCCTCCATTCTCTGCACTGGTCTATGATGTGTTGGGGGCACACAGCAGGTAAAATAAGTATTGAACACATTTTTCAGTAACTATCTAATGCTAGTATTGACATGATGTATTTTACACCAAATGTTGGAAGCAGCCCAAGAAAACCAAACCTACAAAGAAATTGAAACACATAAATTCATAAATGAAGTTGTGTGTAATACACGGAATGGAAAAAGACATAGAAAATCAATACACTAACTGAAATCTGTCAGCATTTAGAAAGTACCCTTGCCCCATTCCAGTGCACATCAATATCAGGTAGTTTAGCCCAAATTGATGGTCTATAAAGTGGTTTCTCATTACCAAGATATCACACAAGAAGCATCTCAGGATGGGTAAAAAAGCAATGGGTTCTCACAAGACCTTCGCAAACTTACAGTTGCAAAACAAAATGGTTACACTTAACAAAATAAACACAAAGATAGGGTAGCAGTCCATCAATAAAAATAAAGGAGTTTAAAAATAAATGTATCATAATAAGCAAATGTATTGGAAAATCTCTAATCTCAAGATACAAACAGTTTACTTGTATAGAGAAAAAGATACTGAAAGTGGATCCGAGATGAACTTTTACTCATTGCATAATTGTGTTCCTTTCCTATTGTTTACAGGGCATTCCTCAAGCCAAATAATTTTTTGCTTTAAAGAGACTCTGTAACATTAAAAAACGCCCCTGGGGGGTACTCACCTCGGGTGGGGGAAACCTCGGGATCCTAATGAGGCTTTCCACGCCGTCCTCTGTCCCACGGGGGTCTCACTGCAGCCCTCCGAATAGCCGGCGACAGACCCGACTGTGACTTCAATATTTACCTTTGCAGGCTCCAGCGGGGGCGCTGTGGCTGCTGTCGGCTCCGAAGTAGACGGAAATACCCGATCTCAGTCGGGTCCGCTCTACTGCGCAGGCGCCGGAGACTTGCGCTTGCGCAGTAGAGCGGACCCGACGGCGATCGGGTATTTCCGCCTACTTCGGAGCCGACAGCCGTCAGAGTGCCTGCGCTGGAGCCGGGAAGGTAAATAATGACGTCACCGCTGTACGGAGGGCTGCAGCGAGACCCCCGAGGGACGGAGGACGGCGTGGGAAGCCTCATTAGGATCCTGAGGCTTCCCCCACCCGAGGTGAGTACCCCCCAGGGGAGGTTTTCACGTTACAGTTCCTCTTTAATACTCTAATTCCCTATAAACTAAACAAGCCCCGCCCAGTTTTTCAGAGAGCCTTGGCAGTAGCAAGGGCTCATGGGAGCTCAGTCTGGGCAGGAGGAGGGGGAGATATTACTATATTACTAGCCAGAGATTTCAGAGGCAGAGGGGAGGAGGGAGGAGGAGGGGGAATAGGTTTTCACAGTCTGAGTTCTGATAGTGCAGATAAGCTTGCCTCTGTGTAATGTTTACAAACAACATGGCTGCTGTCTTTGTATCACAGGAAGAAATATTCATATTCTATTAAAGCTGTTTGCAGCTAGATTTGCTGTTTAAACCATCTAAGCTGTACATAAGATATATAGACAAGTTACTTGTTATAGTTAGTTTTATATCTCGGATCCGCTTTAACTCTACCCAGAGTTGAGCGATCAGTTTTAACCTGTTCCACACCCGCTATGTTGTGTATCTATGCCCCTCTTTATAATAAAACCAGGGGCATAGATACACGCATCCTCTGTTTACAAGTGGCGCCAGCTTGCGACCGCTAGCTCCTGCCTGTGCTGCGATTCCCCCCCCCCCCCTTCCCCGTGGCAGAGTACTGATTTGTGAATGGGAATTTGTGTTATTCCTATTCACTGATCAAAGTGCCTGTAACAAATAATCACCAGCTTCAGCAATATGTGAGCCAGTCTGCAGCAGGGTTGGAATGCACAGGAGTCGGCACCCCCATCCACAGACCCCAAGACCTGGCCGTAACGTCACCGACCCATCCTGGAAGTACTATCGCCGCAACTTCAGCAGCGGTACCAGGTAACCATGGTGAAGGAAGACCCAGAACTACTGGCCAACCCGCCAACAAAAGAGGCAGAGAAAGTAGTGACTGAGTCAAAACCCTGGAACAAGCATAAAGCTAATCCAGTAAAACCTGAGTCAGCTGAGTACCTGACCTACTGCATGCTTGTTCAGGGTCTTTGGCTAAAAGTATAAAAGACACAGGATCAGGAGGGTTGCCAAGCAACTGGTATTGTTTAAAAGGAAATAAATATGGCAGCCTCCATATCCCTCTCACCTCGGGTTCCCTTTAACTTTATTAGCAGCATTTTTTAAATTTAACTTGTTCCCTTTAATTAAAATAAACAGCACCACAGACAAATCCTGTAAATCCATTAGCTTGCATATGCTTGGATTAAATCGAATTACCAGCATTAGTGTAGGCCCACATTTGCTGGGCTGTGAATGGTCCATTTCATTAAGTGTGATCTGGTGCAGCTTAACATGCCATAAATGAATTAAACATTCCCCTGGAACAATGCTGCCAGAGATGTAATCACCAGACCAGTGCTCTAATTGGCATAATTGCATTTCCTCTATTACATTTTGTGCTGTGATATAAAGATATGTATATTAAAGAATGAATATTAGCACTGCAAAATAATATTGTAAAATGAAACAGGAAATGACAAAAATAACCCACAAGGGAGATGCCTAAAGATAGTGTGGATGTCTTTATTGTTCTCATTGAATTACTGAGCACAATATTATGAAAAGAATGTATTCATTTATGTGTATTATTAGTATTCCCATGGATGATGATCTGAGCACGCTAATCTATAGTTCTTCCCTCTACTAGATTAGTCATTTTGCAAATTAAAAATAAGTCTATAAATAAACTGTGAATATTTTGTACAATTAAATAAAATGGCATGAATTTTATTCATGTATGACAAAGGTTATTTTCTGAATATAGCATCTGCTTACATGTATTAGGACATTTCACAGAAATGCCACTTTTGGTCTGATAACGTGAAATGCATTGAAGGCAAACCAGGCAGATTACGGTTAAACCTGAAGGAAGAGGCACTATGGAGCTATTCTTTGTACAATGTCCTTTGTAGAATTGTTACATACATCTGCCAGTTTTATCATGAACAAAAATCTGTAGCAGAACAGCATTCAAACAGTTAAACACAGCACTTTGTTCTGCTGTGGAAAGCTCCTTCAGCTTGTGATCCACATCCGAAGAGGTGATAACATTATCTTTTGTTTACATTCCTCTGTTGCTACAATTCGTTACAGCCAGCCTCGGAACTGAAACAGAACTGTACTGAGCTGATAAGCAGAGACAGATTTTCACTAGATAGCTGTTGTATTTATATATTAAAATCTATGAATAAAATACAACGGCAGCTTTCAGAGCTGTACTTTGGGACCTTTTAACTTGTAAACAGGCAATATTACTTGTGCACAAAAGCAAATATGGTAACTGTATGGGCAATAAAAAGTAGGAAAACATTTTTATTGAATGTTGTCAGAGTTTTATTCTACGTTAACCCCCTTGGCAGTATGTTTCTTTCCGGATTTTAGGGTCTAAAAGTGGTACAATTTTTTTGCACCCTTTCAGACCCTAAAAAAACCTGGAAAAAATCATGCTGCTAGGGCGATCTGCAGCAGTCCCAGCACTCACTCACCTCCCTGAGATCCAATGCTGCAGTTTTCCCTCCGTCCTCCGGGTGGCACTTTAACCCTATAGTAATATTGCCGGCTGTCATCATGACAGGGGGAAGCAGAGCCTCGGAGGAGAGGAAGAAGAATGGAGGTAGACGTCGGGGATCCACTGGAAAGTGAATGATAGACGCCCGCTGCCCGCATTGATCTGCGGCGGCTACCACGAGTTCAGCTCGGGGTTACCGCTCCTGGCATGTTTTTTCAACTATAAGATGTACTAGTGATTACCGCTAAGGAAGCTGCAGTTGTCTTGGACCTTGTTTGTTTAAATCTTGGCAATTCACAAATATAGAAATGGGTTGTAATTTGGGTTGGTGATAATCTGTGTGTCCTTTCTTTTTTTTTTTTTTCAATACATTTTTATTGAGTTTTCTGTTTTTGTTATTTTTAACAACATGTACATATGACATCTGACCGTCAAGACATCATCGACAATTATAGTACTTTACAAGATAGGACATTATGCCATACGTACAGAAAAACAAGGAACGAGAGGCCGGCACCATCAATATCTTCTGCCCAGCAGAAGATATTGATGGTGCCGGCCTCTCGTTCCTTGTATTGCTGATTGATCCGGAGTGCTGCCGGATCGCTGGCCAGGCACGTCGACTTTGAATTATTAAGGGAGTGTGCAGTCACACAATTACCACTGTATACGTACAGAAAAAGGAATCAACAATATACAGTAAATGATAAACATTAACTAAGGCCTGAAGGCCTGAAGAAATATAGAAAAGACTAAATAGGTGGATTATACAAATGGTGATGTATATAGGTGGTGATGTACCTGGGGGCATTAAGGGGTAAGCTCGTGGGTTGTTTGTTTGCTTGCAAGGCATGGGGTATTGGGGGTAAAGATTTATATCTCTGTTAAGCCTGTTTTAGGTCGTGTTAGGTCTGGTGGCCGTGTTATAAGCCCCAATCGCCGGGATTGGTTTTTCTACCTTCGAGTTAGCCATTAAGAAGGAGAGTCGGGCCATTTGATGCTTAAGAGGAATGGTGGGTCATTGTCATTGTTGTAGATTCTGATAGAACGTTCCATTTGGAGATTGAAGTCCACTTGATTTCGTAGCTGTGTGATAGAAAGAATTTCTTCCGAGTTCCAATTTGTAGTGATGAGGCTCCTAGCTACACACAGTATTTGCGACACTAATAGCCTATATTTAACAGGAAAGGCCCTTATCCCAATATGTAAAAGTGCTAGTTGAGGAGTAATCACAATTGGGGATTGCACAATGTCACAGAGTTCCTTGGTGATTGAGGTCCAGAAGGGTTGAATTCTAGGGCACTCCCATAGAAGGTGAAGCAATGAGCCCGTGTTATGGCATTTCCTCCAACATTCTGGAGAAATTTTAGGTGAAAAATTGGCCATTCGCTTGGGGGTGAGGTACCATTTTAATAAGATTTTATGGAAAGATTCTCTATGGTTAATACAGGCGGAGAATTGTGATATGGCCTTAGATGAGAAAATTATATCTGAATGTTCTATGGGGATTTGGAGATCAGTTGACCAGGAGTCTATATATTTGTGCAGTTGCTTGTGATTACTCCTCAAGAGTTCCTTATACCACATTGAAATGCCTCCTTTAGTTTCTAGAGTTGTTGATAAGTAAGAAACAATGTGTCTAGATGCTTTGGGTAGAGTGCATTTGGTTTCTGTCAGGAAGTGCTTGATGCGTAAGTAGGTAAAGACTTCTCTAGGTGGAAGTTGAAACCTTTTTGTTAAAGCAGGAAAGTCAAGTAGAGTGAGGTCGTCAGGTGAATATAGGTCCGAAATTAGGGAAATACCGGCTTCCAACCATTTCCTCATTCCCAGATTTGGTGTAAAGAGAGTGAGAGCTTCAATGGGTAATTTCAGAAGGGATCCTTCTGATTGGGACAAAGAAGATCTGGTAAATTGTGACCATGCGTTAAAAGTAGCTTGGATAGGTGGGTAGGGTGATTTATTGGTTTGGGTTTTTAACAGCTGGAGTGTTAGTAGATGTAGGGGGTTACAGGATGAGATGGCTCTTTCAATATTAACCCATTGCTTAGGTGACTCTTTTTTCCACCAATCCCTAGAGGTTTCCAGCAGACATGCGTAGTAATAGGACTTCAGGCAAGGGACCCCTATTCCTCCTGCTGATTTTGGGATTGTTAAATTTATATAAGCTATTCTATGTTTCTTTTTCCCCCATAGAAATTTAGCGATTATTTTACTAAGCTTAGAGAAGTAATTATTGGGTAGGGAGATGTGTATTGTTCTGAATAAGTATAAGATTTTTGAAAGAACTTTCATTTGGAAGGCTGCTATTTTGCCAAACCAGGAGAGCTCAAATTTGGCAATGTTATCTAGTTCTTTGGGTATAGAGATTAGGAGTGGGAGGAAGTTGTCTTCATATAGTCTATTTACCGAATTGGACAGCTTTATACCTAAGTACGGGACTGATTTTTTTGCCCAATGGAAGGAGCAAATGGAGGAGATTTGTTGCTTTAACCTCTTGCCGACCGCGTCACGCCGGTAGGCGTGGCCGCGGCGGCAGCCCCAGGACCGCCTAACGCCAATTGGCGTAAAGTCCTGGGGCTCTGTTTTGAATGAGATCGCGCGCACGCTGCGCGCGCATCTCATTCTCGGAGGGCGGAGCTCCGCCCCCTCTTCAGTCTCCGAGCGGCTATTGCCGCTCGGGAGACTGATAGACGGCGTGATCGCCGTCTATTTACCCGTACAGCGCTGCGATCGGCAGCAGCGCTGTACTGGGGACAGCCATGTGACACGGCTGTCCCCCTGGGACACTGGAGAGCGATCGGCTCTCATAGGCAGAAGCCTATGACAGCCGATCGCCACAATTGGCTGGCTGTGGGGAAGGAGGGAGGGAGGGAGGGAATAGATTTAAAAGAACACGCTTTTTTTAATAAAAAAAGAAACAAAAATATTTGTAAACAAAAAAAAAAACAATCTGGGGGCGATCAGACCCCACCAACAGAGAGCTCTGTTGGTGGGGAGAAAAGGGGGGGGGGAAATCACGTGTGTGCTGTGTTGTGCAGATCTGCAGCTTAGCCTTAAAGCTGCAGTGGCACATTTTGCTTAAAATGGCCTGGTCACTAGGGGGGTTTAGCACTGCAGTCCTCAAGAGGTTAAAGGATGCGGTATGTTAATTCCCAGCATTAGAGATTTGCTTTCGTTCACTTTGTAATACGACACTGAGGAGTAGGCAGTCAGGACATTAGTAATATGTGGAAGGGATTTAAGTGGGTCAGTTATGTAAACAATGATATCGTCCGCGAAGAGTCCAATCTTGTGGGATTGGTCTTGCAGATCTATTCCCGAGATGTTGCTGTTAGTTCTTATTGCTTCTGCTAGGGTTTCTATTGTAAGGACAAATATTAATGGTGATAAAGGGCACCCTTGACGAGTGCCGTTGGAGATGTTGAACTTTTTAGAGTAGAAGCCTGCTACATTGACCATGGCTGAGGGTGAGGAGTACAGTGCCATGATGGCTGAAAGAAAGGAGCCGTTAAAGCCAAACTTAGCTAATGTCGCTTCTATAAACCCCCAATGAACCCGGTCAAAGGCCTTCTCCGCGTCCAACGTGAGAAGCAGAGAAGGTCTTTGACTTAGCTCCGAGAACTTAATCAGGTTGATAGTTCTCCTTGTAGCATCAGTCGACTGGCGCCCTTTAGTAAAGCCCACCTGGTCCCAGCTAATTAACTGTGGGAGAATGTTGAGGAGCCTATTGGCTAGAAGTTTAGCGTAGATTTTCGTGTCAGAGTTTAGAAGCGAGATGGGTCTAAAGTTTGACGGGGAGTCTGTGGTTTTACCCGGTTTTGGGATAACAGAGATGACTGCCTGAGTTTGTTGTTCGGGCATTTGTTTGAGTTTAGCAAACGAGGAGAATAAGTCTAACATTGTGGGGGCTAGGATATTACCAAATTCTTTATAGTATTCATTGGGAAATCCATCAGGGCCCGGGGACTTGCCAGTTTTAAGAGATTTGATGACGCTTAGAATTTCTTGGAGAGTGAAGGGACTATTTAGGAAGGATTGTTGTAGGGAGGATATTTTGGGAAGATTTAAGGGGTCAAGGAATTTTTGAATAAGCAGAGAAGAGGGTTGTACCGTGTCTGGATCGTTTTTTAAGTTATATAGTGCCCCGTAGTAATCGCTAAAGGCATTTGAGATCTCTCTGGGGTTATACAAGGTGGTGTTAGTGAAGGGATGGATCAGTTTCGGGATTCTAGATTTAGTCTGTTTATATTTCAGAAGTTTGGCTAGATAGGCCCCTGCTTTATTGCTTTGGGAATAGTGCTTTAGTTTTAATTTTTGGATTTGAAAGTTATAGTTGTCGGATAGGGTCATTCTTAGATCTTGTCTTAGGGAGAATAGTTCCTTTTCTAGCTGGGGGGAATATTTGTCCTTGAATTTATTTTCTATGGATTGGATTTTTTCCAAGATTGAATGAAGGCGTAAAGATTTATCTTTTTTGGCTCTTGCGCCTAGTTGGATAAAGTGGCCTCGAATGACTGCTTTGTGGGCGTTCCATATCGAGTCTATCCTAGCCTCTGTATTACTATTAGAATGAAAATAATCTTCTAGATTTTCTTGTATTAGAGTTTTGTGTTTGGTATTATGTAGTAGAGAGGAATTTAACCTCCATAAAGGGCGGTCAGTTCTGTGACCAGAGGATGAGATAGAAATCGATATGGACGCATGGTCAGACCAGGTTATAGAGTTGATTGTCGCATCTGATATTTTCTGCAAGGAGTATTTGTCCATGAGGAAGAAATCAATTCGGGAAAAGGATTTATGGACATGGGAAAAGAAGGTGTAATCTCTTTCCGATGCGTGGAGAGATCTCCATGCATCGTATAAGTTTTCGTCTAACAGGAGTTTATGGATGGAGATGCTTTTTCTTTCTCCCTTATGAGAGGTGTCCAAGGACGGATTAACCGTAGCATTGAAATCTCCTCCTATTATTACCGTACCTTTTTTAAGGTCTTGAACTTTAGCGATCAGGGATCTAAGAAAGTTCTTTTGGTTAGTATTGGGAGCATATAGATTCACTAGGGTAAATGTCTCATCGTTGATGGTGCATATTAGGATTAGGAATCTGCCTAGGGGATCTCGTATATATTTTAAAATATTCACTATTAGAGAGGAATGGAAGGCTATGAGAACTCCAGCTTTTTTTTTTCTTGAGTTAGCTAGAAAAATTTGGGGAAATTGAGGGTGAGTGTGACGAGGTGTTTTGCCTTCGGCAAAATGGGTTTCTTGAGTAAAGAGCACTTGGGCTTTATGCATTAAGGCTTCTTTCCAGAGGCAATTTCTTTTTTGTGGCGAGTTTAACCCATGTGCGTTAACGGAAATTATTTTTATACTCATGGTGGAGGAGGGAGTAGGGAGATCGCGGGCCTTTTTACCTGGGTTTTAATGGGTGGGTTAGGCTTAACCTGCCTTGCATCCTGGTACAGAAAGAGGAGGGAGCTTGAGTAGTTGTTCATTCTTACTTGGCAATTATAGATTTGGATGGTTTTCGGCCCACAGGGTACATCATGGTCAAGAAGTATACAAACAGTAACAATTAACATGTAGAGAGTAACAAAAAAGCAATATATGAGGCATGAACGTAGCCTCAGAGTGTGTACAACAGCTTTTATCTTGTGTCCCCGGAGGCAGATGAACTCACCTGTCTCCTGAGGAACTGAGAAAGCTGAGGACATGAGAAATGTTGAGCACAAAGCACTGTGCATTATAACACTGGAAAAAGTAACTGAAAACATTCAACTGCAAATTTATCAATGTGGAGTATAAGAACTTTAAATTCAGAGGATATATGAAAATAACAGACACTGAACCTTGTCTAAGGGGGAGAGATCGGCGTACTTGAAATCTTGTTAATGCCGACTACGAGTACCCAGGTGTTGCGGGGGGGGGGGGGAGGGGTGGGTGAGGGGTTGGGGAGGGGGGGGAGGAGGGGGGGGGGGGTTGAGGAAGGGGGAAGGAGGGGGGGAGGGGGAAGGGGGGGGGGTGGGCAAGGGGTGACCCGCTCAAGGGTTACTGAGGTAAGGAATATCGGCTATTAGATATTAGTTAAGTAAAGGACTGGCTCATAGATGGTGGAAGTTCAAGTTGGAGCAGTAAGAGATAGTGCTCGCAGAGCTTTAGGAATTCTTGAGGGAGACCTAGGGTTATCTTTAAGTTTCTTTGAGTTGGTTTGGGGAGATCTCTGCCAATCTTTGCGGAGCCTTTTATTGGAATTAGAGGCATCCATAGTTTCTTCCTCTTGGTATTCCAACATGTTGTGCTTCTTGAGCAATTGGAGGCCTTCTTGAAGGGAGGTGATTTGAGCTTGTTGGTGTCCCAGTTTAAATTTGAGCATGAAGGGCAATCCCCATTTGTATTGAATGGCTTTTCTTTGAAGGATTGAGGTAACGGGTTTAAGTGCTCGCCGTTTTGCCAGGGTTATTGGGGAGATGTCAGGAAATATCTGGATCTTGTGTTCCCCTATACCTGCTGCGCCAAGTTCTCGAGCGGCTCTTAATATTGGTTCTTTTGATTCTGGGTAGTGGAGTTTTAGGATAATGTCTCTCGGGTTATCACCAGCTTTGTAAGGTTTCAGTGCTCTGTGTATTCGGTCGAACCGAAAGAGTTCCTCCGGTTGATTTGGGACTAGCGCTTTAAAAAGAGCCACAATGTAGGGTTTGATATCCGTGATTGTTTCAGGGACTGCTTTGAGTCGCAGGTTATCACGTCTCCCCCTGTTGTCAAGGTCTTCGATCTTAGAGTCTTGTGATGTGAATTGCTCATCATATGTTGTGAGTTTGTCCTGCATTGCATTGACTACTTCGGCCGTTTCGTCCATGCGATTTTCTAGTGAGTGTGTTCTTTCACCTAAATCATCAATTTGAGCTGAGAGGGTCTGGGTGGACGAGCGGATTTCCTGCCTTAATGAGTCTTTTAGTTCAGAGAGCAAGTCTGATATATCTTTGAGGGAAAAGTTCCTATTGTCACTTGCATCAATGACAGGTTCTGGTTCCTCACCCTTATTGTGGGGTTGATCAGGAGAGGGCGTTTGATTTTTTCTTTCCTTTAGTTTGAAAAAGTCACTAGGTGCAGTAGTGGATGGATTGGTTTTCCCACTCTTAGCTGCCATTGTAATGTTATAATGCTGCGGTGAGAAACAAGAAAGTTTCAGATGATTGCAAGGGGTTTTGCAGGGTTGCTGGATGTGTTAATGCACAGTTGCTCTGTATTTTAGGGGTTAACTCATTGTTAACAGCATTGAGGTCCCTCCTTGTACACTGGGGTCTCTTATGGGAGTGTTGTCTGGGATTAGTTGTTTTGTAGAGTCCCAGGGGGGTGTGTGGACGGTACAGATCGCCCACTGCGGCTGGCTGTCCTTCTGTGTGGATTTCCGCGGAATGCGGCCTAGCTGTATGGAGAAGCCGGGGCCTCGATTAGAAGGTGCGTCCCGCCGGCAGGGAGTGCTCAGCGCGGAGGAATTGAAGAACTTTTAGGAGGGGAGCCACTGATAGGGGGAGGCTTCTCAGACCCCGCTGGCCTTAATTTGTGCTCGGAAGGTGGCTTAGTTTGTCCCGGGGAGCCGGGATGCGGAGTGATTGTGGCCTACCTTGCGCACTGGTAGTGTCAGTGGGACTGGAGGATCTGGTCTGCCCCGGTGGCTGAGCTCGGTTCCGGAGGAGTACTGTAAGCTTGCACCGTGGGAGGGTTGTTTCTCCCCGATCGTAGGTCTGTCGGCTGCACTTGAAGGGGGATTTAGGTGAGGAGGCACAGGAGCTACTCAGAGAAACGTCCTGCCGCCATGCCGCGTAAGCCACGCCCCATCTGTGTGTCCTTTCTAACAAACATAATTTATGTATAACCTATCAATTTTTTATTGGTGCCTGCAAAAGTAATTAATGTAGTCTACAATTTTCCTATTCACAGGATTTTGTGAGGCAAAAGGTGCCTTGCCTGAGGCAACAAACTGGCCCTAAACTCCCCTAAATTGAGGTATACCTGCCTCAACTTTCCAAAACAAGAAAGAGTGACACCTTGTAAAGCAACACATTTGGGCATTTTGGGGGACTAGAGATCTATTTTACTGGTTTTAGAACTTTCTGTAAATGAACATTCCATAGAGATCACCTGCTAGTACTAAAGATGTTGCCGCCTGTAGTACATTTCAGAAAGTATATCAGGGAAAGGGAAGACTTTACAATGGGCAAACACTAAATCATTTTGAAATTAATATTGTAAAAAAATACAGTTTTATATATTATGTTACTTTTACTACAGTTCCTTTTTAATAGCGCTAATCATTATAGATCTGATATGATTGTACCTGGGATGATTGTATAACTCCTGTGTCTCTGAGAGTTGATTCTGTACTTTAGCCCCATTGATGCTGAACTCATCATAAATCAACAAACAGTAGACTTGTGGCCTCTTCAGTTCCTGACTTGTGAGGCCTTTAACGATCTTTTAGCCCTGGAAATTAGTCCAGTTTATTGCTATGGGAGCACAACCCTGCCTCCTCAAGCACACTAATAGGTTATTTGCTACCAGATGTGTATGTAGTAGAAGGTGCACACAGTGTGAGGTATATATTGAATAAAGTGCTCAGAAAAATATGAATACTTAGTATTCATATTTTTCTGAGCACTTTATTCAATATATACCTCACACTGTGTGCACCTTCTATGGGCTGCTCTTCCTTGCATCCAGGTTATTTAATTATATGAAATTTTGCAATTAGCACTTTGTATATTATATATGTGGTTTGATTTTGATTTCTTTACACTGCACTTTATACTGAACCCGGGTTCCTCCACTACAGGGTTTTATTATAAACCCTGAGTGGAGTTTTCATCTATGTGTGTATAAATAAATACATACACATCTACATATATCAATTTATTGAATACATCTAGGGATTGTGCAATAATGATGATATGGCTTGGCTGTGCGATCATGTGTTGTTTTTAATTGTTTTTATTCCTTGCATTGGCATCTAGCGTATGGGCTATTATATCAGTATTTTGAAATTGTTTATAATTGCCATATGAATGATGTGTTGTGTTTGATAAATTGTGTGTACAAATAAAATCACCTTGATACAATATTATTACCCAGCTGGATGGTGCTTATTTAAAGGGCCGCTTTTTTCTAAATTGCTACACAATTTCTTATCTGACCCGAGCACATCTAGTACCAATACATTGGAGTGCGGATGTTCCCTCTTTTTTCGTAATTACGATTATGGCCGTAAGTACATAATCGTAATAAAGAAGGATTTCGCAAAATTTCGCGTAAGCGTAATTTTCGCGTAATTTTTGCATTACAATGGTTATTTGTTCATGCCGTAATTTCGCATTAAACGCTACCGTAATTTCGCGTTAAACCGTAACGCTCCGTATAATATAAAAAAGCCGCCGACTTTAAGGGTTAATAGCAAAGCCCCCTTAAATGCTAAGAGCCTCAAATTTGGAGAATATATTAAGGAGATCAGGAGGAATAAGAGGAAAACATTTTTTTTCAAAAAGACCTTATAGTTTTTGAGAAAATCGATGTTAAAGTTTCAAAGTAAAAATATACATTTAAAAACCCGCCGACTTTAACGGTTAATAGCAAAGCCTGCTTAAAGTTTAGGAACACCAAATTCCTAGGGTATATTAAGGGGATCAGTGGGAATAAGAGGAAATTTTTTTTTTTCAAAAAGACCTTATAGTTTTTGAGAAAATCGATTTTTAAGTTTCAAGGGCAAAAATGTCTTTGAAATGCGGAAAATGTCAGTTTTTTTTGCACAGGTAACAATAGTGTATTATTTTCATAGATTCCCCCAAGTGGGAAGAGTTTTACTTACTTCGTTCTGAGTGTGGGAAATATAAAAAAAAAACGACGTGGGGTCCCCCCTCCCAGACCTCTTTAACCCCTTGTCCCCCATGCAGGCTGGGATAGCCAGAATGCGGAGCACCGGCCGCGTGGGGCTCCGCACCCTGACTATACCAGCCCGCATGGTCCATGGATTGGGGGGTCTCGGAAGGGGAGGGGCAGCCAAGCTTTCCCCTCCCCCTCCGAGCCCTTGTCCAATCCAAGGACAAGGGGCTCTTCTCCACCTCCGATGGACGGTGGAGGTGGAGGCCGCGATTTCCTGGGTGGGGGGTTCATGGTGGAATCTGGGAGTCCCCTTTAAAAAGGGGTCCCCCAGATGCCCACCCCCCCCTCCCAGGAGAAATGAGTATAGAGGTACTTGTACCCCTTACCCATTTCCTTTAAGAGTTAAAAGTAAATAAACACACAAACACATAGAAAAAGTATTTTAATTGAACAAAAAACATAACCACGAAAAAAGTCCTTTAATATTCTTAATTAACCATTAATACTTACCTGTCCCTTTAAATAAATGATCCCACGCAATATCCTCGGAAATGTTCTATCAGTTACAATGTAACAAAGTTATTACAATGTAACAACTTTGTTACATTGTAACTACGCCGCACCCGACGCCACTCGCCGCTCAGCCGCCGCATACGCGTCCGTGCAGGACGCTAAGTCCCCGCAGCTCCCGCTGTCCACCCCGCCCACATCTGTCACCCACATGTCACCCACATGTGGGTGACATGTGGGTGACATGTGGGAGAGGCGGGGAGGGCAGCGGAGCCGGCGGGGACTTAGCGTCCTGCACGGACCCGACAGAGCTCTGAGCTATATAGCTCAGAACTCTCTAAAGCATCTTTGTATTTGGGCTCCAAGGAGCCCCATTGGTCCTTAGCAGACCAATGGGGTTCCTTCAAATCAGAAGGAACCCCATTGGTCTGCTAAGGACCAATGGGGCTCCTTGGAGCCCAAATACAAAGATGCTTTCGAGAGCTCTGAGCTATAGCTCAGAGCTCTGTCGGGTCCTGCAGCACAGACGCGGTGGCGGCGGTGAGTGACGTCGGGTGCGGCGTAGTTACAATGTAACAAAGTTGTTACATTGTAATAACTTTGTTACATTGTAACTGATAGAACATTTCCGAGGATATTGCGTGGGATCATTTATTTAAAGGGACAGGTAAGTATTAATGGTTAATTAAGAATATTAAAGGACTTTTTTCGTGGTTATGTTTTTTGTTCAATTAAAATACTTTTTCTATGTGTTTGTGTGTTTATTTACTTTTAACTCTTAAAGGAAATGGGTAAGGGGTACAAGTACCTCTATACTCATTTCTCCTGGGAGGGGGGGTGGGCATCTGGGGGACCCCTTTTTAAAGGGGACTCCCAGATTCCACCATGAACCCCCCACCCAGGAAATCGCGGCCTCCACCTCCACCGCCCATCGGAGGTGGAGAAGAGCCCCTTGTCCTTGGATTGGACAAGGGCTCGGAGGGGGAGGGGAAAGCTTGGCTGCCCCTCCCCTTCCGAGACCCCCCAATCCATGGACCATGCGGGCTGGTATAGTCAGGGTGCGGAGCCCCACGCGGCCGGTGCTCCGCATTCTGGCTATCCCAGCCTGCATGGGGGACAAGGGGTTAAAGAGGGGGGACCCCACGTCGTTTTTTTTTTATATTTCCCACACTCAGAACGAAGTAAGTAAAACTCTTCCCACTTGGAGGAATCTATGAAAATAATACACTATTGTTACCTGTGCAAAAAAAACTGACATTTTCCGCATTTAAAAGACATTTTTGTCCTTGAAACTTAAAAATCGATTTTCTCAAAAACTATAATGTCTTTTTGAAAAATATTTTTTTCCTCTTATTCCCACTGATCCCCTTAATATACCCTAGGAATTTGGTTTTCCTAAACTTTAAGCAGGCTTTGCTATTAACCGTTAAAGTCGGCGGGTTTTTAAATGTATACATTTTTACTTTGAAACTTTAACATCGATTTTCTCAAAAACTATAAGGTCTTTTTGAAAAAAAAATTTTTCCTCTTATTCCTCCTGATCTCCTTAATATATTCTCCAAATTTGAGGCTCTTAGCATTTAAGGGGGCCTTGCTATTAACCCTTAAAGTCGGCGGCTTTTTTATATTATACGGAGCGTTACGGTTTAACGCGAAATTACGGTAGCGTTTAATGCGAAATTACGGCATGAACGAAACGCGAAATTTCGCGTTGAAAATTACGCTTACGGTATTTTCAATTACGATTTTAATGGCAATTTCGCTACGCTAATTTCGCATCGTAATCGCAAATTTCGCATGCGTAATTATAGTAATGCGAAATTACAAAAATTTCAGCTCAACTCTAGATCCATCCTTTAGCTCAGGTGTTTTTGTGGCCACAGTTGTAATGGGTGTGAAGG
Source organism: Hyperolius riggenbachi (assembly GCF_040937935.1). NCBI lineage: Eukaryota > Metazoa > Chordata > Amphibia > Anura > Hyperoliidae > Hyperolius > Hyperolius riggenbachi. The sequence continues at coordinate 241,725,109 of NC_090652.1, read as the reverse complement.
TTATGATGTCCACACTATTGATGTCCCTATTGCTACGCCCCTGGTTGGGAAGCTAGTTTATAAGCTCCTCTGAAGGACAGTTAGTAGCATGAATTGTGTGGTTTGCCTTCTTAAAACAAAAGGCATTTACGGTAATTCAGATTAAGGACCACAGGCTTACACCCCCCTAGTGACCAGGCCATTTTTTACAATTCAGGCCACTGCAGCTTTAACAGCAAGCTGCACGGCCATACAACTTAGCACAAAAAGGAATCTTTCCTCCTTTTCCTCTGGTGGGCTCTGATCGCTGCTGCAGGGTTTTTTTTTTTTTTATCAATCTATTTATCATTTTTTTAAAAATAAAATGGACTATTTTTTTTCTCCCCCCTCCCTCCCTGGGGCTGTCTCCAGTACATCACTGCCGTAGATCACAGCGCTGTACAATGTAAATAAACAGTGGTTTCGGCGTCTAACAGTCTGCCGGCAATGAGCTCCGCTCCGTCACTCAAGCAGCGATGCGCGCGTGATCCCAGCTAATCTCCGCCCACCGCTCTTGACGCTGATTAGCGTTAGGCAGTCCTGGGGCTGCCACCTTCCCGATACCTACTGGCATTAGGCGGTCAGGAAGGGATTAAGTGGGTAACTGTGGTTACCCACAATGCACTTGTGAATTTTTTCATCATAAACTGTGTCAGTGTTGTGTACTGTAAATGGAAAACAACAAAATTGTTTCCCCTTCTCCTGAAAATTAGAGAACTGTGACATGTAAGCCTGGTACAGTCCAGATAATTAGGAGCTTAAATGAAAACATTACAGAATATGGATTTAATACGTCTGCAAAGATGTGTTTTTAATCTCAGTGCAGACTTGATATGTGCGAGTGAAGAGGGCACCGGCAAGCAAGATGCAAGCGTTTCAGCTGCTACCACAGACCTAAAAGGCAGGCAATAACCAAAAGAAGATGAAACAAAGCCATAATTTAATATTCATTGCTCGTGTCACTCCGCAGATGTGAGAAAGCTGACCTGACTGGTAATTAAAGACTGAAGGAATTTATTCCAGTAACATTTACATCGCTAGGCTAGAGTGACATGTCGGTCTGATTTGCCGCAGTCCCTGCAGTACAAACGCAAATATATGATTAAAAGAAAGAAAAAAAGGGATAAGTGAAGTACACAAGAAAACTTGTCAGGCAAATTGCAGAGGGTTATTGCTTTGTTATCCATGTTGTGTCATTTTATCATTTACAGGAGGTAATGACCAGTCAGGCAAAAGATACATGGTGAAAGTTAAGGTACCCATGCATCTAGTGACTTGGCGGTTGATCAACCATCCGATTTGATAATAATTATCAAACTGGATGAATTCCTGGTCCATTATTGTTTGATTTACCCATATCGTGATATGATCCACAGGTTTCATTACGGTTGTATTGAATTCTGATGTATACAATATACTTATTGTTTCTTATGGTACCCAAAATAATTTTTTCAGGCTCATGCACATGGAGCACTTTACTACACCTTATAACGACATGATCAGTTTGTACTTTATTCTTATACCAATAGGTGGCAGTGTTGTACTATTACTATGCACTTTATTATGTCTTATACTTGTTTCATTGTTTTTAAATCAAAACAACTTGGTTATATGTACTTTTTATCATTATAGGCAATATATGTTATTCATATATCATTTCCCAAGCTTGTTTTAACAAATACACGCTCTCGATCTTTTCCCTTAACATACATGGCCGATAGAGCAGGAAGTACAAGCACGCCTGCGCACTGGAAATAGAGAAGTCCTTCCAGTCTTTTACCCATTGTGTGCAGGGATTCCGTCCCCCGCACATCCGCAGTTACCTCTGGGGGTGCGACGTTATCATCGCACTGCCCATCGTTCCGGCCCGCACATGCGCAGTCATCTCTGGGGGTGCGACTTTATCGTCGCACCGCCCACCGCTCCGGCCCCATCCAAATAATACGACGTTATCATCGCACTCCTTGTTGACAGATAGGATGATCCCCGCCCTTCTGGTTCCTCATTGGCCACCACACATTTGGTTACTGACGCCCACTCCCTCAATACCCCAGCCCCCTAATCATCACTAATTGAATTATTGGCTTGTTCCCTACCTATATCATACACTCACTTTGACACACCAGCACAGAGGTGCCAAGCTGATTTTGGACCCCTAGCTGGTAAGTGTCATTTTGTACAACTACTCCTATATGTACCCTTTTCTCCATACTGTGCTTTTACCTTACTACCCCTGTTACCTCATTACACTGTTCCTTGTTTGTTTCCCATTTAATAGCCGTATTCCCGGTCTCACATTCCCCTGCATTGTTAGCCTCACTCTCCCCTTGCTACTATCCACAATCCCTTACCCCTATTCCCTCTACCATCCAGCACTACGTCACTGCTGGACTGTCCCTCTGCATACATGTACAGATTTGAATAAACTACATGCTCATATTGAAATACACACACACAAGAACATTCTTTGATACTTGTTATAAATAATGATTTTTTTTTGTCAAACAATTTAGTATTTACAGCTTGATGGCCGAACTTTTATCTATATATGTTAATTATCCCACAATAAGCATCCCCATTTATAGCTATGTCCCTCAATACTATACTTCCACCATACATTCTCACATATATGACAAAGTATGTCACACACAGCGCTCTGATTATGCTTTTCATCTCTGTCAATTTCAGTGTGATACTCCTGTTTGTTGCCTGATGAAGCGGGACTATGCCCGTGAAACGTGTTGCCAGTTGTTAATAGGAGTATGTGAATAAATTATTACTACCGCAATCGACAGCCTCGTGTCTGTTTTGGAGTGGCTGGTTTACCACCGCCTCTTGAACTTTTTTAAACGATTTTAACGAATTTTATACTTTTAGCGCTTCTGTACACCTTTATGGATGAAAATCGGGTACAGCCAAGTCTTAGCACGATCGACGATGCAACCAATTTCGGGCCGAGCATCTAGATCGGACATACTGCAAGATGTTTGGCCATCAGGATCGATCGGGTGCGCGACGTTAATGGCGAGCAATATCGGGACGAGCGAAGAACGCAGTCCCCCAATGTTAAATGTGCCTCCCCCCCTGGTGCATGATACATTACCTGTCCATGTCTGCCGCTGCCTCCATACTCTTCCGCAAGTCACATAACCCCCCATGTGGTTGCTGGAGTCACATGGGCAAATGTGTGATGTTGCACATGCGCCCACATGTATGCCGGTAACCACGTGGAGCAAGTGCATGGGGATTGCGGCAGAGCCCGGAGCCAGCGGCAAATGTGGACAGGTAATGTATAGTGCACCTGGCACTGGGGGGAGCACAATTAACATTAGGGGGACAGCGTCGGGCATCACAAAGCCGATTTCAAAGAGATTTCACGCTGAAATCGATCGGGAATAAGCCTGCGGTGTATTAGCAGGCAACAGATCTCTCTCCAATCAGATTGGATCAGAGAGAGATCTGTCTCTTGGTTGATCTGCCCATACATCGTCTTATGCATGAGCACCTTTAGGGAACAGGTAGGACGCCCCAATAAAGAGACAGAGAAAAAGAAACCAAAGGAGCTGGGAGAAGGGAACAGACAGGACTAGATTAAGAAGAGGTAGAAAAGGGTGATGAAATTCGAGAACATTAAAAAGAATTGTCAAAAGCAGAGAAAAGAAAGAGTGTGATTTGTGACTTGATGTAGGATTACTGACACCCCTAAGCCTGCTATAGTAGCTTATGTCTATCCACTTGACTGTCACTAATTTGAAACCCTACCTCCAGGCATAGAGCTAAATATACCATCGCACAGAATAGCACAGTAAACAGGGTGCCCAAATGTTCCCTTTTGTTGTGCCATGTGACCTACAACAGCAAACAGGTAGTAGTAGAGTGTATGGGCGAATCTGCTGCTGCCTGATCTGTCAGTCCCAACTACTATTATGAAACTACTCAAGCCCTGCAGCCCCCTGCTAGTTCTCACCCTCTCCTATCCATAGAATAGGCTGCTCATTAGTGCCTGACAAATTCACATTCGTCACAGCTACTATTGTTGTCCCTGCTGTTTAAAATTAGACCTTCGGGGCTCTGGGTCTACAGGTTAAAAAGTAGCAAATGGTGCCTCATTTCCATGGCGTTGTACAACAAAAATAGCGTGTCATCTCTTGTTGGTATATAGGGTGTGTTTCGAGTGGATACAATCCTTTAATTAGTTTCTGGTACCGCATTTGGGTTACAGGTTGGCAATGCTAAAAGGTCAGACAAATGGCCCAAAAAGGAAATATCTTTTTAAAGTTTGATATTTTCTAAATGTAGCTGTTTGATTTTATGTATTTATCTTTAATTTATTGTATTACACATCAACATCACTTGCGAGATAAGAGCGGGTAATTTATGAATTGTGAAGGGATACTCACAAAATAAGGTTGCTTTTAAGGGCAACTAACCATCTCCACTTGGATACCCAGGGTTTGCTCTTGGTGTTGGTCACACTCTTGAAAGAGCTGTAGCTGATGGACTTGGTGTCCCATACCAGAGCCCTAGCCCTCCTGGTGAGGAGATATACATTGCAAAGGGGGAAAGAGGTACCCAGAATAGATAAAATTGTGTAAAAACAAATAAATGTAAGATGAAAGAGATGGCTTACCTCAAGGATGACACAATCAGGTAAACTGAAGTTTTTAATGACACTGTCGCAAAAATGGTTTGCATGACTAAACTCCCGCTTCCTCAGTGCCTCAAAACTTGGAGGCCTTGTATGATAGGCACAAGATTTTGGCCTGAGGAAGCCGGAGTGAAGTCCTGTCAGTCATGTCGCCACAGTGTTAGTGGGAATTTGAAAATTTTAATGGAGGTCCGGCGGTGGAACAAGGAGACGCAGAGAGGAACAGGAAGACCGTAAGGTATCCAAAGTCTTCCCTTCTCTTAGGTCAGTATCTGACTTTTTTTGTATTAAAACTTAACAGTTGTCCTTTTAAGAAATGTTTATTTTGGACAGCAATAACAAGAACGCATTAGTGATGAAAACCCCCAAGCAACGTCACAGTCACTGAAGGTAATAATGCATTTGTCTTATATAAATGTAATTTAAAGAAATGTTTACATTTTTTAGTTCAAACGTGTATAACAAAATGCAGTGGTGGAAAAACCACCAAAGCAACATCACTGTGTCACTGCGTACTAAAAATATTTCAATTCAACAGATATTTATTTTTTTGGTTTGAACAGCAATAATAGAAGCAAGTGAGAAAAGTCACTATAAGCAATGTCCCAGTGTCACTTTGCAAAAAGAGAAAGCGTTGTTTAAACAAATGGAAGCCTACTACATATTATCTGAATGCTTTAAATTATAATATTTCCCAACGGTAAATATTGTATACGCATCAGTGACAGCCATAGTGGTGTTGGAAAAGCTGTTTAAGCTCTAGCAGTCCCTCTTAATGCCGGATTTAATACAACAGAAATGTAGTTGAATACGTCTAGGGGTCCTTTTACAATGGCTGCTTTTTGATCACATATTCGGATTGTACACGATCTGCCAATTGCAAAGGCACCACAATTAACATTGGAATCGAGGTGCCCTTTTTCCACCAGTGAACTTCAATTTTTGGCTTATAATCAGTTTTTCAAACTATGTTGAAAATTGCTGCTAGAAAATCGCTTTGTGTAAACAGAGGAAATCACGGTCGCATTGCAGGACATTGATTTTTGTTCTAAAATGCCATTCACATCAAAAATACCATTTTTGATTTTGAGAGAATATTTGCGAAAATACATTGGGCTTGATTCCTTAACCGGCACTAATTGTTAGCGCCGGAGTAAAAAAGCGTTTTCCGGCGCTAAGCCGGTTAGTGTACCTTATCTGAGGTTAGTGTGCCTTATCTGAGTTAGTGTGCCTTATCTGAGTTAGTGTGCCTTAAGTAGCTTTGTGCACACTAAAAGCTACATCGCAAACTGCAGATAAGGCACACTAACCTCAGATAAGGCATACTAACCTCAGATAATGTAAGCACTGCAGTTTGTGCCCACTAAGTGATAAGGCACACTAACTGGCTTAGCGCCGGTTAGTGAATCAAGCCCATTGTATTTTCATAAAATGGTCAAAGGAACTGAATTTGTGAAAATTTGCGGAAACCTTGAAAAATCATTATTTATACATTGAAAATTCGTAAAGATGCGCAAATCATTTTAGTTTAGTGTGAAAATTCACGAATAACGCGAAAAATCACAAACTTATTACAAAATGATTTTTGATGGCATTGTTACTCAGAAGTCGAATTTAACATTATTTTTGTGAAAATGAATGCAAAAAGAATATCAGCATTTTCACTCATCACTGCTCCCTTCATCCCATCCTGGTCGAATATAGTGTAACTAAAGTAGATTAAGTCCCATAATGAGATTGGATGCAAAATCAACTTACGCTACCTGTCTGCTCTACTATAGTGTTACTGCAACACAAGTACACCGTAGACAGCTTTGTATTTTCTCAACAAAATCTCACAGTGGTTGCCCGCATAAAACTGTGATCACATTACTAGTCTTTTACCAACAGCTCTGTGTTTCAACATGACCAAAATAAGTTCTGCAGTCTGTTACCATATAGTATAAGACTCGAGTCCAGATTTGCTGGATCACTGTATCATATCCCCACTGCAGATGCCTCAGTGACTCAAGCCGTGTGTGGAGAATCTAGTACTCCTAGGAGGTAAATAGGTGCAAACCATGATTGCAGAAGCAATCTTAGCAATTCAGGCACATCCTTTGATGTAATCCTATATAAAGCTACTTCAGTTCCATATATCATAATTAGTGCAATGGCAGAAAAAGTGCAGTTAGAGCCAGAGCCAAACAGATTGCTTGATCCTGCATACACCCAAATACTGTGAGAGTGCAGACCTTAAGACGCCCACACCAGGGGCACAAAGACCACAGGCATGAATCAAGCTGACACACATTTTCCTTGCTCCCATTTATCTGGCTTTAAGATTACTGGAAGAAAGAAGAATCCCTGTAAAATTATATTCAAGGTAGAAAAGTGAGATAGTAACTAGTGGTGAGCCGAAATTTAGCATTTTCATAATTACACACATTACAGCCATATCGATCCCTGCCATGTACTGATGAGGGCCCAAAAGCCCAAAACAGGCTGTCTACTTGTGGGGTTGATGTGGCTGTGTAATATTTAAAGCTTTAGGCTTGCTATACACCAGCAGTTCTGGATGCTTGCCTGGCTTACAGGGGTGAAAAGAGATAATTTGCATATATTGAGTAGTGGTGCATTGTGGGTAACCAGAAATGTTCACTTATAGCTGAATTATTGCAAATTTCCTTCTGTTTTAAAGGGAACCTAAACTGAGAAGGATATGGATTTTTCCTTTTAAAATAATACCTGTTGCCTGACTCTCCTGCTGATCCTTTGTCTCTAATACTTTCAGTCACAGCCCCTGGACAAGCATGCAGATCAGATGCTCAGACTGAAGTCATACTGGACTAGCTACATGCTTGTTTCAGGTGTGTGATTCAGCCACTACTGCTGCCAAAGAGTTCAGCAGGACAGCCAGGCAACTGGTATTGCTTAAAAGGAAACATCCATATCCCTCTCAGTTTAGGTTCCCTTTAAGAAGGCAAATTTCATCAAGGAATTACAACACGAAATTTGCAATTATGATACAAAATTTTAATTTGTAATGATCAGAAAATTCACAATTCATAATTTTGTAATTAAGTGTTGTAATCACACGTTAAAACATAACTGCGTGTTTACTTTCGCGTTACTCGTAATTTCTTGTATTGAAATTAAAGGGAACAAGAAACTGTAATTTCGAGTTTTACACAAACATTTCTCATAATTATGAAAATGTCAGTAATTACAAAAATTTCAACACGAAAAACGATTGTAATTACGAAAAAATTTGTGCATGGCCATAATTACGTGAATTGCACACAATATTTAATGATTACAATTTCTCCATTACGATCATAATTACATGAAATTTAGCAAAATCCTAATCAGCACATTCCGATCATCACTAATAGAAACAACAAAATCTAAGGCTGAGGGTGTTTATGCCTCACCCCTGAATCCCAGCTTGTGAGTTTACTGTCAAATCCTTACCCTAAAAAGTGTGACTCAAAAAGAAAACATCCCCATACACATGTACAATGAACAGATATTGGTGTTTCTTGGAAAGTGGAAATTGGAAGTACCCTGCTATACATACAGCAGAGTCACCAATATCCAGCACCGGCAGAGATCGCCTGATGGTAGTTACATGTGCTTGACGATTGCGTGAGCCTCCAGTGACATCTAGCAGCCTTTCTGCAGCTCCTTGCGGGCTCCTAATGGCTTTCTGGCATCCTTCGTGCATGCAAGTCGGCATGTCACCTGACCTGCATCGGGTCAGGTGACACGCCGCCTTCTGTGCATGGTGCCAGAAAGCTGCTAGGAGCTGCAGAAAGGCTGCTAGATTTTACTGGAGGCTCGGTAAGTATTTGAAATGCCTCCAAACCTGCCCAAAACCCCCAAAACTATAGTCCCCATTATCCCCTCAGACATGTCAGTGAGTTGAGACTTCCGGTTGCCAGAGTTCCAGATAACGGGGACTTTGCTACATATGGATTCAATTGACTAAATAGACGAGGCTGTTTTACCGTGACATACAACTTGAGCAGAAGTGTAGCACTTTCCCAGAGTATCCAGTTGGAAGCCTCGTTTTACGCAATAGCTGAAATCTGATTGGCTGCCCTGGGAAACTGCACTATTTTTGTTTGTTCCTGTCTTGATAACTACGCTCCAATGAATTCCCATTGGATAGCAAATTATAACCTGCTGCTATGTTAACTTAAAAACATAATTTTATGATTCTGGCAGAAGTTTCCCCGACACTCAGAATGAAAACTTCCAAGATTGCCAATAAAAGGTCAGACAGACATGAAATCATTCACTATTTTGCTCATTATACAGAGGCTAATGGAAAGCCTGCGGGATCAAAAATGTTTATCGTTTGTCAATCCTGTCTCTGAGTACAGAGTCTCATCCACGACTCGCCAAGATTTATACTTTTAATTACCTATCATCTGCCTCACTACTCTCCAAACCAAACAATTCATAGAAATACTCTTATTTACCACAACCATGTAAATACTTGAATACCCGATGTGTGAAAGTGTTATTCATCATTGCATATACTGGAGAGAAATGATGGACTCCCGGGCTTCACAAACATATCACTTTATTTACAACGTCTGAATTCAAATAAGCCATTCAGCATGCACATTATACGCATACAGATGACTCTCAATGCTTGAATTAAAATGTATTATCAAAATATTAACTTTTCACCTCCAACTATAATTCAACATGATAGATAAACTTTGCGTATAGCAGGGACAGTTGATGTAATGCCTTTTCAAATCGCCACTTAATGGAACTAATGTTTCCCAACAAGTTAGACATTGTTCCTACTAAATTAGCATGGAAATGCATATAAAAATGCATGCCATTTTATGCTTTTTTTCTGTGCTTTTTTGTACATTTTCAGATTGCTTTTCTTTTTTTCAGTGGGTGAACATTTTAGTTAAAATGCATTTATTTTCTAAAAAATGCATAAAGCGGTACCAATAGGATTTAAAGGGGAGCTGTGTCACGATCCGCAAAAACAAGAAAATATTGATGGGAACAGCAAATAGACACCCCTCCATTATCCAGTGTCCAAAGGATTATGTCTATCTATCTATCTATCTATCTATCTATCTATGTAATACACACACCCATAATTTACTTGCAGAGTACAACATTTTTAGGAACGCAATATCTTTGGCAAAAGTTGGCTTATTTATTATTTTATTACTAGACAGGGAGGGCTGAACAGTGCACTGGAGAAGATCTCTGTGAGCCAACAACTTCTAATAGTACAGGGTGTGTATGGGAAAAGGGAAAATTGCCTAGTGCTCTCAAACAGACATCTCCAAGAACACAACTCGAGAACAGAATCATTCATTTCTGCCCATTGTACTGCAGTAAATGGTTGCAGCATATTTTTGAGCTGTATTTAAAGAGACTGTAACAAAAAATTCATCCTGTTTTCTACAATCCTACAAGTTCCTAAACCTATTCTAATATGCTCTGGCTTACTGTAGCACTTTCTACTATCACCGTCACTTGTCGCCCTGTGTCTGGAAGGCTGCCAACTCTTCAGTGTGATCTGCTATGCACGCCCCCCTTCAGGCCCCTATATACACACTCCTGTGTGTGTGTGTGTGTGTTATTTACATAAGCCAGCAGCGTCTAAGCTCTCTGATATCAGTGAGAGAAGAGAGCTGGATAAAAATCCTCCTCTGTTAGGCTGTAAAGGAGCTGGCTGACTCATACTGAGGAATTACAGACACAGGCAGAGCTGTCTGAAGGAAGAAACAATCTCAGCCTGTCACTATTCAGTGCATGAGAGCTGCAGGGGACAGAAGGTAAACACACAAATGATCTTTTGAGATTCAAAAGGAAGGCTGTATACAGCCTGCTTGTGTATGGATGCATTTTCTATGTGTGGACATACTGTACATCAACCTACTTCCTGTTTTGGTGGCCATTTTGTTTGTTTATAAACAAACTTTTTAAAACTGTTTTTGACTACTTTTAATGCGGCGGGGAGCGGCAAAATTGTGACAGAGGGGAATAGGAGATGTCCCCTAAAGCACTGGTATGTTTACTTTTGTGCAATTTTAACAATATAGATTCTCTTTAAGCTAACCAGCTGATTGATACTGGCGCCTCCGTTTCCAAAAATTAAGTTTATCCACCATGGTGGAAGGGTTTTTTGCCCATTTTCCTACAACTAAGGAGAGCGACTTCTTAGGTCTCTTGCACACTACATTCTGATTTTTTTATCTGATCCGATTTTGGATTCCTATTAAAAACGTACTGCATGCTGTTAAGTTTTTTAATCAGAATCCAAAATTGGACGTATAAAAAATTGGGAATCACATGTAGTGTGCAAGAGGCTTCTCAGAGCCAGGGCAAGGTCCTCCAGCACCCAAGGCTGAGACACCAAAGTGCGCCTCCCCCATCCCTTCCACCCCAGCTGTCACACACTGATTGCTATTAGACTAAAAGGTTCCCCAGGGCCCCCAACCCCCCCCCCTCCCCAACACCTTAATCTCTAGTTATCTGGCTTGCTGTCACTGCCATGTATCCCCTTTTCTTATTTCTCTCTGCATCAAACACAATAGGGGAATGATGGCTGAGTGAGTTGTGCGCCCCTCCTACACTGCGCCCTGAGGCTGGAGCCTCTCTCGCCTCTGCCTCGGCCTGGCCTTAAAAGGCCTTAGCCAGAGTGGGTACAGGATATTTTCCCCATCTGCCAATAAAGTGGTTGCCTTGGAGGTAAGCCATCCTTGTGAGTAGTTTCTCATATTATACACAATTCATCCTATGCTAAACATGTTACACTACAGTGGGTTCTCGATTGTCTCCCCCTTTTTTTCTTGGTCTGTTATGTGTGAGTTGAAATATTTGTTCTCACTATTGACCCTCTCTAAAAGCAATTATCCAAAGCCAAGTGCAAACACCATTCACAAGTGACATGTTTAACTATTATTGAAAAATATACAATTGTCTCATGTTCAAATCCCCAGTTTCCCCTTGAGAGCCATGGAGACAGATCGTCTGACAGTCTGCAGGGAGCATTGTAATAATTGGCATCACAGAATTCCCACCCGTCCTTCAAGCTAACGTTAACTCATCTCCGAAAGCTATTATGTGTGTTACAGACTTAGAGTTTATGTAAAGCGTAATCAATGCATTATATAGGGTCATCCGATGAACTGGAATCATTGCGTTTTTCTACTACGCTAATAAATAATTTAGGGTTTCAAACTTAAAATGAATACAGACTCGGGAGGTGATTCATTCAGGATGACACATGATGGCAAGCTGCCAATTTCTTTTCTATGCGTCGGCTTCCCTTCCTCAGGATAAAGAGATCTTCAGTTTTTTTGCTTACTCGTGATAGGTAGTCTGTATTGCTTTTAGCATCTAATGCATAATTTAACATTGTAATTTACCGTAATTGAGAGTTAAGTCCATTTTTTTAAAATCTAGCAAAAATAGGCTCCATAAAGTATTAAAATATTCATGAGTGAATTAAGTGCTGATTTAATGTAGCCCTACCTAACCTTGGCTGCCTAAACTATAACATACCTGCAGGACTGTTTTTATATTGCTCTGCTGAATTCACATATATCACAAATACAGGCTTGGGCATCTGTGGACCTGATCTGCAGCTTACCACCCTACTGCTCCTCTGGTCCCCAATAACTCCTTCTTCTGATTTCCAGTTATTCTGATGAGCATACTCCTGTCTCTTTCTCAGAGAAGCCATTCGGGACACATTCCACTACACGCGGATTCTGGATGTAGAAAAACTGACTTCAATGAATGTCTATAGACCTGTTTCCGATAAACACAATTTTTCGAATGCAGATTTCCCATAGGCATTCATTGGAGTCAGTTTTCTGCATCAAGAGTCCACGTGTAGTGGAAATAGGCCCTAACTGTAGCCTACTACAGACGAGGCAGGTCATTTGGGTGCGATTCACAGCCAAGATATTAAGTGCTGTCATATGCATCCATGTTAAATTTTACAATTACTGGTTATAGTTTGTAATTTGGGTGCAGTAGTAGGCACCTGAAATTTGTATTGACGGGGACAGCACAATAATGGGGGTGAAGTTCTGCAACTTTGTGTTGGAGCTCTGTAGTGGTGAAGGCAGCGGCTGGGACAGGGGAAAAAGCAGTGGTGTAGCTTGATTACCCTTTTAGCTAAATACAGTGGCAGCGGAGATAGTGATGATGGCATCTTCATAGACATTGGTTAGTGGTGGTTGATAGTGGTGGTGTTAGTGTTAGGTGTACACAGGAGATAGGTTAGTGCTAGGGGTAGGTTATTGTTAGGCAGAGGTAGGTGGTAGGTTAGTGTTAGGGATATGTAGGGGTAGGTTAGTGTTAGGCATAGGTAGGGGGTATGTTAGTGTTAGGTGTAGGTAGGGTGGGTTAGTGGTAGGCATAAATTGGCATAGTGTAAGAATAGGATAAGTAAGGCGGATAGTAGAATATCAGTAATACAGTGAATATTATACTAATGACATCAAGTAAAATTACCAATTTTCTGCTAATGGCAATAACTCACACCTAATTTAACATACAGTGCTTTTAAATGTATACTACTATAGGTGTCATCTTCCCAATCCACTCTTGCCAGTGCGTCTTGCCTTTTAGTTCCTTGATAGCAAGACATTTTGAATCAGAATGATATCATATGTTGGCTATCATAGAGGCAAATAAAAAGTAAGCTTTCGGCTCATAAGCAATCTTCAGACTTTGTTCCTGTATCATTTACTTGTAATCTGCAGATATATGCTCATGCCAGCTATTGGATATAAGAAAACTACACAAAAAATATCTCCCTGCATGACGCATCTTATTTAAATGTATAGTAGGCAGGTGCCTGAGCCAAGAGGGATTCTTCTTCTATAATGTTCTGCTCTGGTGTTCCTGAATACTGTCTTACGTTTAATGTTTTGACCTTCATACCTGGATACCAGCCTTGTTTGTCTGCTGCCTGCAGCAACCTCTTGGCCTGTTCTAGTTTACAAATATGGTCATTAAGCTGGAATGTTGCATTGGTTTGCACCTGCAGTCCACTGTCATCAATAGGGCATGTGAGTTTAAGCCTTGTGCCACAAAATGATGTCCACACCATCAACAATTCTGGTCAGGACCATACATGGTGCTTAGACTGGACACATCTGCTCTCTTAGGGCCCTTTCCTATACTGAAGTAACAAAGAACACAGAACATTGTCGCAATATATTATACATGAAAATTAGTGAAAATTAGATTTTGCCACTTACTGGGCATCATTACAGAAGCCCATAAGACAGTGTTGCTTTACAGCAACCAAGCCCAAACCTTATCTTCAAACTGAGGATTTGAACATGGAGGTTTAAATTCACAGCAATCAGGCAGCATAGGAGGGACATCATTTTTAGGCTAAACATTCCTGGGAGGACTGGTTACATACCAATTTACAGCAATATTTATATAGGAAGTTTTTCTTATGCTGAAAATTAAAAAAGTAAAATTAACATAAAATTTGATATCCTGAATAATGTATTACACTCTACTATACTGTATATTGTTGCAGTGCCTCTTTAAACTAGGCTTATGAGATAGTGGTAGGAAGGTTAAGCTTAGGGCAAGTAGAAATGGTATGTGTTAGGGGTAGGCATATTCAGGAGACAGATAGGTTGGAAGTTTGGGTTAGGCTAAAGTTCCAGTATCATAAAAATATTGTGCCCACCCAAAGCTGAGAGCTGGTTCAAACTATGATAATTTTTTTGAGTTGTTTTTTTCATTGCTAGCGTTTGTAAAAGCACTGTAAAAGCACTTGTGTAATTAAATCTTCTGCGAGTGTCCTCACATGAGCGATGAGCTTTTTTTGCAATCGCAAATGTGCGTCCTGCACCATTTTCTGGGTAATTGTGCTTCAATGGGCTTGATTCACAAAGCGGTGCTAACTGTTAGCACGCCTGTGAAAACCCCCTTAGCATGTCTAAACAAGCTTTTCGCGCATAAAACTTTACACGCGCAAAACTTTATGCACGTAAAACTTTACGCGCGTACTGCACAGAGCGCAGGGCGCACCGCGCGAAGTGCACATTAAAGCCTATGGGACTTAGCGCGGCGTAAGACTTTACGCGCGCAAAGTTAGCACGCGATCTGATTGAGAAATCCGGTGCTAACCTACTTAGCACCCTGGTTAGTGCGTCTAAAGACTTTAGACGTGCTAAGTAGGTTAGCACCGCTTTGTGAATCAAGCCCAGTGTAAGGTATAGTAAAATTGTTTTACAGGCACTTTGAACAGTGATTTTTTTTAGTGTTTTTCAGGCAAATTTGTATTAAAAGACATTCATTTCCAGGTCAAAAAGTGCACCACCTGTTTATCTGCACACACAAAATTACAAATCGCAAAACAAAATCGCATACAAAATAACTTATACAAAATAAATCGCTCTAAAAATGCCAGGAATCCCTTAACCACTTCAGCCTTCAGTCGTTTTCACTTTATGCATCTGAGCAATTTTCACCTCCCATTCATTAGCCTATAACTTTATCACTACTTATCACAATGAACTGATCTATAGCTTGTTTTTTCCGCCACCAATTAGGCTTTCTTTGGGGGGTGTATTTTGCTAAGAGCCACTTTACTGTAAATGCATTTTAACAGGAAGAATAAGAAAAAAACGGAAAAATTCATTATTTCTCAGTTTTCAGCCATTATAGTTTTAAAATAATACATGCCTCCATAATTAAAACTCACGAATTGTATTTGCCCATATGTCCCGGTTATTACACCGTTAAAATTATGTCCCTATCACAATGTATGGCGACAATATTTTATTTGGAAATAAAGGTGCATTTTTTCCGTATTGCATCTATCACTATTTACAAGTTTAAAATAAACAATTTTTTAGAAATATTTCATCTTTACATTGATATTTAAAAAGTTTAGACCCTTAGGTAAATATTTACATGTTTTTTTTTATTGTAATGTTTTTTTTTTTTTTTGTATTAAACATTTTATTTGGGTATTTTTGGGAGGGTGGGATGTAGTTTTATAATGTAAATGTGTCTTGAGTTTTATCTTTTTCACTTTTAGTTGTAGTTTTACTTTTTGGCCACAAGATGGCGGCCATGAGTTTGTTTACATGACGTCACTCTAAGCGTAACCTACGCTTAGAGCGACGCATGGGGGACGTTACAGCCAGAAAAAGCAAAGCTTCCGAGAGAAGCTGTCGCTTTTTCAGCGGGGGAGAGGAATCAGTGATCGGGAACCATAGCCCGATTCACTGATTGCCAGGCTAAAGAACCGCAGCCGGGAGCGCGCGTGCACGCGCGATTGGCCGCGGGAGCGCGCGGACGCGCACATGGCCTCCTGGACATAGATAGTACGTCCAGGAGGCCAAAGTAGTTTTTAACAGGATCGTTTACAAAAAATGCTTAGCAATTGCGCTTGCGGTTTGTAATGTGAACAAGGCCTTAATTCACCAATACAAAAGAAAAAAAACCTGACTGCAGAGGGAATTATTTAATAAGCACATTGAACTTGAAACAGGATCTTTTCTACTTTATATCAGCTTGATAATTCTTTATCAAAAGAATTTGAGATGTGTTTATGTTCTTTAGTCAACTTCTAAATTTCTGAATAGTTACTCCACCCTCTGTGACGGTTCAGGAATGTGTAGGTTGTTAGGTGTTATTTATATGAATGCGTGTATTTTTATACCTCTGATTATTTTTTACGGTGTTTTATTTCTTACTTCAGAAAAATAAGATGAGAGGAGCCCAAACATAACACATTTTTAAGTCTAGTCTCCTTATTGACCATTATTTATTTAAAGTGGATCCGAGGTGAACTTTTACACATTGCATAATTGTGTTCCTTTCTTATTGTTTATAGGGCATTCCTCAAGCCAAATACTTTTTGTTTTAATACTCTAATTCCCTATAAACTAAAAAAGCCCCGCCCACAGGTTTTCAGAGAGGCTTGGCAGTAGCAAGGGCTCATGGGAGCTCAGTCTGGGCAGGAGGAGGTGTTACTAGCCATTGATTTCAGAGGCAGAGGGGAGGAGGGAGGAGGAGAGGGGATTAGGCTGATGGCTCAAGATACAGATAAGCCTGCCTCTGTGTAATGTTTACAAACAACATGGCCACTGTCATTGTATCACAGGAATAAATAATCATATTCTATTAAAACTGTTTGCAGCTATATTTGCTGTGTAAACCATCTAAACTTTAGGTAACATATATAGACCAGTTACTTGTTATGGATCCGCTTTAACCACACTGAAAAATAACTTACAATTTTTGTTATACATATTTATTGTTTTTAAATTACATCAGGATACGAAAGAATCTTGTGAACAGAATTTTCATTAATTAATGAAATAATTAAAATGGTTTTATGTAAAATGTTCATGTAGATTTCTGATTTAATAATATATTTAATATACCAAATTATTTATATAGTATTCCAAGAGGGCTGTGGAAGGATTATTTATTCTTATTTATGCAGTGAGAAGTGACTAGTTCATTAGCATATTGAATCCTTTTCTTGTGGGTCTAATATACAGTATTTTACTACTTTACTTTACTACTGCTATGTGAAGTCTTACTAAAGAGCATTTTTCGCCCTTTAAAGTGAATGGGAACCGCATTTAAAAAAATGAGATAGATACTTACCCAAGGAGAGGGAAGGCTCTGGGTCCTATAGAGCCTTCCGGCTCCTCTCCTGGTCCCGTTGTTGCGGTGCTGGCTCACCCGGTAGTAGTATTTGACTAAATTAGTCAAATACTGCTTTACCCGGCTGAAGGAGGCTTCAGAAGTCTTCAGGGAGCCCGAGTGCTCCTGAAGAAGGGCGGCCCTGTACTGCGCCTGCGCAAGCACGCTCTCTTGCACGCTCACGCCTGTGCAGTATGGAGCCGCACGTCTTCGGGAGGACACGGCTCCCGAAGACTTCCAAATACCCTTTCGGCGGGGGATTGAAACGGGGGGGGGAGCCAGCACAGGATAGAGGGCACAGAGAGAGGAGACGGAAGGCTCTATACAACCCAGAGCCTTCCCTCTCCTTAGGTAAGTATTTGCTTCATTTTTGTTTAAATGCGGTTCCCATTCACTTTAAGGGATCTTAGGGTGTACTTAGGAAACCCCATTAAACGTTTAGTGCAATGCACCTAAAATGTACTAGGCTCTATGTAGACATCATAACATTTGAAAGTAATTTTCTTCCAGAGGACCCCAGTCTCTGATCAGTACAGAGTGATGTGTACAGGGGAAAAAGTTATGTGTTCATAAATGCCAGACTAAACTGGTGGCTTTTCAGTTTTGATTTAAACATGTCCAGGGTTGGAGCTGTCTGGTTAAAGTTTGGCAAGGCATTCTACAGGTTGGGGCAGCATGACAGAAAACTCTGGCTCCAAAGGTTTTTAGTTGGACTTTTGGGGTGGTCATGTTATTGGATCTTTTTACTCTGAGGTTGTGGGTGGTGTGACACAGTTGCAACAAGTCCTTCAGATATCCAGGACCTAGGTCATGAAGGGATTTGAATGATATTAATTTTGAAAAGGATTCTCCATATACATAATTTCTATATTACGTGCATATATGTAGTCCCCAGTTTACAAACGGGATAGGGACTCTAGATTTTTCTTAACCTGAATCTGTTCTTAAGTCGGAACACTATGACATCTCTGTCCCCTGTAACTTTTCTGTGCCCCAGTGTCCTCCTCTGTGTCACCTCTGCCCCCTCCCCACTGTGTCGTCTCTGTCTCCCTGTTACCTCATTGTCCCCTTCTGTGCCACCTCTGCCTTCATTGTGTCCCTCTGTACAACCTCTGACCCCCGTGTCCCTTTTTTGTGCCGCTTTCTGTTCTAGTGATGCTCGTAATGTGCTTATTTTGTTAACGTAAACCTTTGCAATTAACATTTGATGTAATTACAATTTTGAAATTGAATTGATTTCACGTAATCCATGCAAACTTCCAGTGGGTCCCGGCACTGGATCACCGGTAAATATTACTGAAACTCCCTATATCGTATAGTGCCCCACAGCCAAATGTTATTTTTCTGAGTTTAAAAAAAAACATCTTTTCAATTTTCTCAAAAACGGCAATGTCCTTTGTTTATTTATTTATTTATTTTTACTTGTTCCCGCTTTCATGCTGCTCGTAAGTCAGGAACTAACTGTACCGTACATTAGGAGGTACATTGTTTGTGTAACACACATCACAAAGTTTACATAAGGCCAGGTAAACTTTACAAAAGCTGTGTGTACATGTAACGTGAACTTCCAGAGGGTCCTCCTGGCATCCTGGTGGTCTTGAGGAGGACGTGGGAAGCCTCTGGAGGATCAAGAAGCTTCTCTCTACCAAAGTAACTATCTGACTTGTATGTTTCCTAATGTCACAGGTTTGCTTTAAGCCTGATACACACACGCAATTCAATCGATGTATCGATCGCTTTGTCACTCCATTTTTCAGATCATTTGATCTGATTGCATTGGATTATATGACAGTGGGTCAGAGCTGTTTTATTGGTGTACAATTGTGTAATGTTTTGGCTAATCAGTGTACAGGTGGCCAGTAATGATACAATTCGATGAGCGATCATTTACAAACCATTATTTGTATGAAAGTTTGGAAAATCATATGAAAGATTGGAATTGATCATTTGGGATAGTGTAATGGATAGTCTACTGGTTAATGCTGGAAATACACAATGAGCTTTTTTGGCAGATTTATTTTTAGATTTTCTGATCGTATTTCCGATCACTTTCCATTCACTTCTATGAGAAAATGATCAGAAAAACGATCTAAATCAGATTGGACCTGTTGGAAATAATCTATTGTGCCATCTATCTCCTGAAAAAAACCCATGATATATTCCCAGCATAAGGGCTCGTCCTCTGATACAGAAGACCTGCGTTCAAATCTCAACTTTTCCTGTCCAGTAAGCCAGCACCTTTTCAGTAAGGAATTCTTGGGCTAGACTACTGAACACTGCTACTGCCTACAGAGTGCGCCCTAGTGGCTGCAGCTCAAGCACTTTGATTCCGCATGGAGAAAAGCGCAATATAAATGTTATCTATCTTGTCTTCAATTGACCTTCAATAGATTTACTGTGATTGAACATGAATTTGTTGTGTGTGGAGAATCGATCCCTCTATGACCAGATTTAGGTGACAGTTCTACCATGTGGATGTCTTCAGAGTTTCAGCTGAATAGCATCGTCAACAGTTTAGCACTGTCATCTAGTGGCCATTTAGTAAACAACAATGCTCACCTAACTTTAGTTGTGCTACAAATATAATCTACAAGTCTAACTAAATACATTTCCTTTTAAAATACATGCATTTTCATCATTGGAAGAGGTAAGTCAAACAACCCTCCTCCCGTTTTAAATTGTTTTTAAGTTATTTTATCCTCCTTGGCAGCTCCTACCCCAGTTCAAAATATGGTGATAAGGTAAGAGGGGTTAGGGGGGAATAGGCGCCCAGAGGTATATAAAATATAGTTAAAAACAACTAAAATAACGAAAACAAGAGGTTGCTTACCTTAATAATGACATTATACATTTTCTGTTTCACCGTTTTACCATTTTTGTTCATGTGTAGACCAGCAGAGGTGAAACATCATGAATTCATATTACACTGATTATCCAAAACATTACACAATTGTACACCAACAAAACAACTCTGACCACAGAGGCAGGACTCCTGTGGTACTTGGCACAAAAACGTTAGCAGCAGATCCTTTTAAGACTTCTGCCCTCAGAGAATACTGATGTCATGTAGAGGTGTACGTAGTCTGTAACAAACTTTAAATGTCAAAATATGTGGAAATGGAAATGTGATACAGCAGAACATACTTCCTTCTTTCATTGCTTCACTGTCCAGTTCTGATGTTCACATGCCCTTCACTGACACATTCAGTAGTAGACCGAGTTCAGCATGAGCAGTCTTGATGGTTAAATGGTCATGAGTTTTCATAAACAGCAAGCTGCCATGCACTAAGGCTTCCTTTACATGCTAGGTGATTCTTGGCCAAGGCGGCTAGTTGGGTCTGTATCTGCCGGCCGTGAATCTAGCATGTGGCTCCGATGCATTGCTGAATGCCATATCATCTTGTACCATCATTCTCCACCTTACCCTTCCCACTTTGAGCTACTGAGTCTTATGCCCCTTCCCCTCCTCACTGCTCTAGAGTAATAGAACCCATTGCTAGCCTATAGGCCCCAAACTGATGGGACAGGTATTGTATCCTGATCCCTGTGTGCAACAGCCCACATATGTCAGCTGATACCTTTCTCTGGTGGACACATTTACTCCCCCGTGCATAAATGAGCCTTGGGCATCTATGGCGCATATAAAACGGCCCCCGGAAATTTTGGGTGCAGTGCAGGGTGAAGCCGAGACATAATCTAGCTATTGCTCAGCTGCTAAACTATGCTGTTCTTGTAGAAATTTGGGCTCGGTTTTTTTGATGGCCATCATGACCATCACTGGTTCATTGGGTTGTCCTTCTTTGGACGACTGTTGCACTAATCACTGCCTATGTGGAATGCATTCCAGTAGACCTGTCATTTTGGAAATGCTCTGACCTACCAGTAGTCATCCAGCCATTATAATTCGGTCCTTATCAAAGTTGCTCAGATCCTTGTACTTACCTATTCATCCTTCTTCCAACAAATCACCCTCAAGGACCGAATGTTCACTTGCTGCCTAATATATCCCACCCCAACAGGTGTTATTATAACCAGATAATCAATGTTATTCTTTTCACCTGTCAGCAATTTTAATGTTGTGGCTGATCGGCGTATGTTTATGCAGAGTGCTGTCAAACTTCAGACAAACATAAATGGAGAAAAAAAATGAAACACATTTTCTATAAAGCTAATATAAGTATCTGAATCTATCTCCTGTAATCTCCAGGAAAGAACATCTTACGATGGGAAGAGGGAGAATTAGCAACAGCTGTCAATCTTACCATGTGTATCATCTCACAGGGAGAGGAACAAGGAGTGATCTACCAGTGTGATACCGAGCTGCCCGGAGCAAACAGCATTCCAGGATGTATTAAACAAGGACTTTTCCCCATGCGTGTGACTGCTGTTACACATAGGCTATTATTATGCATTTATGTAGCACTCATATAATGTACCTTCTGAAACGCAGTACATATCATTTAGAACAGTTTTATACTACAAACTGCATAACGTGACTGCAAATGCAATGTGAGTTTTTTGCAACTTTACAATGGTTTTTTTCGGCAATTGTGTTTTGCGATTTTCTCCAGCTGCTAGGAACACAAGGAGAAAGGTACAAGAAATGTAACTAGAGGAGAGCAGCCCCTTCAATCACGGGGGAGCCCAGAGCTGTTTTGGGGCCCCAACTACAAACCTTCCCTTCCTCCGATACAGGGGATATACTTCAGATCTGGTGTTTTTGTGGCTATACTTGTTTTGGGTGATCCTGATGGCCACACTTGTTTTATGACCCTTGTGAGATAGGCCCTGAGGCCATGAAGGGGAGGTAAGGGAAGGGGTGTGAACATGGGGGACCCCATCAAAGTTTCGCTGGGGACCCCATTCATTGCAGCTATGCCACTGGCAGCATGTGTCCAGTCTGTGGTCAGGCAAACTCAGATCGCAGTAGTATAAAAGGGTCTCCGCAATTTTCTATACCTTGAAGATGTCCTTGTGTTTTGTGATTTGCATGTGATCTGAGATGGACCGCAAAATGTAGCAAATCAGATCTAGTATAAAACGACCTTCACTGTTTCACAGCAGAGCTCACAATCTGATGACCCTGCCACAGTCTGGGGCTTATATTTTGAGGGGGAAGTCAATTAACCTAACAGCTTATTTTTGGCCTGAACAAGTAAACCAGAGTACGTAAGAACTTTCATGCAGATGAGGTTTTGAACTGCTGGGCCAGGAACCTTGGCCTCAAGCACTGCAGAAAAAGAACGCTAACCACTTAGCCCCCATGCAGTGGGAATTTTGATGTGCAGGTATCATCCAATTCATAAATATTTCAGTATCCTCTACTACAATCCAATATGTCCTTTGTGAAGGCTGCATATTTAACCTCTTGAGGACTGCAGGGCTAAACCCCCCTAGTGACCAGGCCATTTTTAGTAAAAAAAAAGGTCACTGCAGCTTTAAGGCCAAGCTGCAGGGGCGCACACCATAGCACACAAGTGATCCCCTCCCCTTTTCTCCCCACCAACAGAGCTCTCTGTTGGTGGGGTCTGATCACTCCCCCCATGTTTATTTTTTTTTAAATAAATATTTTTGTTTGTGTTTTTTTTTTTTTTTAAAAGACCTGTTCCTTTAAACCCCTTCCCTCCCTCCCCCCAGCCAGCCAATCACGGCGATCAGCTCTCATAGGCTTCACCCTATGAGAGACGATCACTCTTTTGTCCCCCAGGGGGACAGCCGTGTCACACGGCTGTCCCCAGTGCAGCGCTGCTGCTGATCGCAGTGCTGCACCATATAAATAGACGGCGTAATCGCCGGCTAACAATCTCCCGAGCGGCAATAGCCGCTCGGAGACTGAAGGCGGGGCGGAGCTCCACCCCGCAAGCAGGAGATGCGCGCGCAGCCTCTGTGCGATCTCCTGCAAATGTAAGCCCCAGGACTTTACGCCAATCGGCGTTAGGCGGTCGGCAACAGGTTAATAAGAAGTGGTTCGAGGAAATAGGAGGTAAAAAATAGTGATGATCGCAATTATGCACATTCATAAATACGGTTGGTAAATTCAATTGATTTAGCATAACCTATTAGTAATGTTGCATAATTTCACAATGACTTTTAATAGCAGAGCCCCCATACATGATGTAGTCACCACAATTGCTACATGTCAAGGAGAATAGGGAGTAAAAGTAAAAAAAAAAGAAATTTTCAAAAAGACCTTGTGGTTTTTGAGAAAATCGATTTTAAAAATGCTAAGGAAAAGTTTTTTATACTGTAATTTTCTGATTTTAAAAAACATTTGTACTAAGCGCTTTTAAAATCGATTTCCTCAAAAACTACAAGGTCTTTTTGAAAAATTGCATTGACTTGTAACTACTATTCTCCTTAAAGAGTTGTTTAAAGAATGGTATCTGCATACAGAGGCTGGATCTGCCTATACAGCCCAGCCTCTGTTGCTATCCCAAACCCCACTAAGGTTCCCCTGCACTCTGCAATCCCTCATAAATCACAGCCGTGCTGTGAGGCTGTGTTTACATCTGTAGTGTCAGTCTTAGCTGCTCCCCCGCCTCCTGCATAGCTCTGGTCCCTACCCCCGTCCCTTCCCTCCAATCAGCAGGGAGGGAAGGGATGCAGGCGGGGACTGGAGTTCTGCAGGAGGCGGGGAGAGCAGCAGACTGACACTATAGAGATAAACACAGGCAGCTCTGACAAGCTGTTGTCAGCAGCGTGGCTGTGATTTATGAGGGATTGCAGAGTGCAGGGGGGCCTTAGGGGGGTTTGGGATAGCAACAGAGGCTGGGCTGTATAGGCAGATCCAGCCTCTGTATGCAGATAATATTCTTCAAACCCACCTCGGGTTCTCTTTAAAGTGGACCTGAACTCTTGCACAGGACAGAAGGGAAACAGAGAGAAATGCACCTTGTGTGTATTTAGAGAGTTTAGCCTGCCTTATTCTCCCTCATCTGTGACTAAGCACAAGTTGTAATTTGATCTCTCTCCTGTGTCAGCTGACTGCCACAGCAAATAAGCTTATTTGATAACACAGGATGTTGACAATATGCCTGCTTCCATGAAAGCAGGAAGTAGAAACAGTGCAGATGTATTGTAGGATTTGTATCAGCTGTAACAAAGAAATGTTTTTCTTCAAATGTTATTATGCTGTTGCGTATCTTTTAGAGGATGTTCTGAGTTCACGCCAGCTTTAAAATGTGTAGCAATTTTCCTGTGGGCCGTGCTGTTAAATGCTAAAGTCAACATGAAATTACACAGAAATGTTCCTGATTACAGACTGGATTAATTATGACTTTTCCCAAAATTTTCCATTCCGATTTTGCATCGTAATTGCGATTTTCGATGCAAAATTACGACTATGCGAAACTCGTGCTCATTGTAAAAGTAGATACAAAAGTAGCAAAGAATCTGCAAAATGTGTAGCTATGGGCCTAAAGCGGCACCCCAACGACAAATAGAAAAGTGTACTAAATTATTCAAGATACACAATCTTATGCTAAACTATACTGGTTTCAGTAGCAGAGACACTACAGTATAGGTATGTAATATCCCCCCCCCCCCTTCCAGATGTTTCACATAGGTTAGGATGTCATGAAGCCTTCTCCTCCCAGTGCACTCTGGGAAAGCAGGCGTTGTTTCTGCTTACTTCATTACACAAAACAAACATTCCGCAGACATTACCTGACAGGACCAAAGATATTGCCATCTGTGATACATTTAAGATTGGAAATCAGAGAGAGGAAAGATTTTACAATACAGAAACACTCACTAAATAATTTCTAAAGTAACTGTCAAAGGTTTAATTATTATTATTACTAATGATTATTATTCTTTTATACTGTAAAGTTCCTCTTTAACAATACGCTTTAAAAGTGACTATGGGAGTTCACGAATGAAATTAGGCCTATGCTTGGCACCAATGTATCCAGCCCTATTATTCTTTGGTGCTGATGTATTGGGCAAATGAGATGTAATTAAGGTTCTGTAAAGCCTCTGTCAGTCACACATATCCTCCTTTAGAAAGCTAATACACATAGCAGTGAGGCAAGGGATGCAGCTCAGCTGAATGTCAGAATATCAGATTACTATTATGCATTACAACAGCTCGAATCAGCAATGCAATTTCACTCCTCCATAACGACGCTCTGCTTATTTGTCTAGTACAAGTAAAATAAATGGCATCAGGAATGGAATTGTACATGTACCGGTTTGGAGTGTCTGTGACAATGGAAACACAGATTCCTTATGCCATTAAAAATAATCCATATTAGAGCTGCAGTCATTTGGTTCAGCTGACAGGACAAATATTGGCATAGTCACTGGAGAGCTCCTATAAACTGGCATTAGTGTAAGCAGCTGATAAACCAGGCCTAATGTGTCAGCCAAGTACAACAGTCTCGCTTAGATCTACTGAGCATAGTTGTGATACCAAGTAAGGACTTCAATGTGTCTTTATAATACTACTGCAACATTTTACAACATTGGAACTAGTGTTGGGCGAACATCTAGATGTTCGGGTTCGGGCCGAACAGGCCGAACATGGCCGCGATGTTCGGGTGTTCGACCCGAACTCCGAACATAATGGAAGTCAATGGGGACCCGAACTTTTGTGCTTTGTA
This sequence comes from Hyperolius riggenbachi, assembly GCF_040937935.1. Lineage (NCBI taxonomy): Eukaryota > Metazoa > Chordata > Amphibia > Anura > Hyperoliidae > Hyperolius > Hyperolius riggenbachi. Next base: position 241,699,165 of record NC_090652.1, on the reverse strand, counting down.
AAGCCTCCTTATATGCTACATACCCCAAATTTACAGGGTATGTGCACCTTGGGAGTGGGTACAAGAGGAAAAAAAAATTTAGCAAAAAGAGCTTATAGTTTTTGAGAAAATCGATTTTAAAGTTTCAAAGGGAAAACTGTCTTTTAAATGCGGGAAATGTCTGTTTTCTTTGCACAGGTAACATGCTTTTTGTCGGCATGCAGTCATAAATGTAATACATATAAGAGGTTCCAGGAAAAGGGACCGGTAATGCTAACCCAGCAGCAGCACACGTGATGGAACAGGAGGAGGGTGGCGCAGGAGGAGAAGGCCACGCTTTGAGACACAACAACCCAGGCCTTGCATGAGGACAAGAAGCGTGCGGATAGCATGCTTTGTACCACCATGCAGTCATAAATGTAATAAAGATAAGTGGTTCAATAAACAGGGACCACGCGGCAACGCTAACCCAGCAGCAGCACACGTGATGGAACAGGAGGAGGCGCAGGAGGAGAAGGCCACGCTTTGTGAGACACAACAACCCAGGCCTTGCATGAGGACAAAAAGCGTGCGGATAGCATGCTTTGTACCGCCATGTAGTCATAAATGTAATAAAGATAAGAGGTTCAATAAACAGGGACCACGCGGCAACGCTAACCCAGCAGCAGCAGCAGCAGCAGCACACGTGATGGAACAGGAGGAGGCGCAGGAGGAGAAGGCCACGCTTTGTGAGACACAACAACCCAGGCCTTGCATGAGGACAAAAAGCGTGCGGATAGCATGCTTTGTACCGCCATGTAGTCATAAATGTAATAAAGATAAGAGGTTCAATAAACAGGGACCACGCGGCAACGGTAACCCAGCAGCAGCAGCAGCACACGTGATGGAACAGGAGGAGGCGCAGGAGGAGAAGGCCACGCTTTGTGAGACACAACAACCCAGGCCTTGCATGAGGACAAAAAGCGTGCGGATATAGCAGCAATGCTTTTTGCCGCCATGCAGTCATAAATGTAATACAGATGAGAGGTTCAATAAACAGGGACCGGAAACGCTAAACCATCCCAGATGTTCATCGGTCATGTTACTTGGTTGGGGTCCAGGAGTGTTGCGTAGTCGTTTCCAATCCAGGATTGATTCATTTTAATTTGAGTCAGACGGTCTGCATTTTCTGTGGAGAGGCGGATACGCCGATCTGTGATGATGCCTCCGGCAGCACTGAAACAGCGTTCCGACATAACGCTGGCTGCCGGGCAAGCCAGCACCTCTATTGCGTACATTGCCAGTTCGTGCCAGGTGTCTAGCTTCATGCCCGGTTTCAGGTCCAGCGGTGCCAGCCACAAATCCGTCTGTTCCTTTATTCCCCTCCAAATTTCCTCCCCTGTGTGCTGCTTATCCCCAAGGCAGATCAGCTTCAGCAACGCTTGCTGACGCATGCCAACAGCTGTGCTGCACTGCTTCCACGATCCTACTGCTGCTGGTGCTGGGTTAGCATTTCCGGATGAGGTACAGCTTTGAGATGCGTTGGAGGAGAAGGAGTCAGAGAGGTAGGTGCTGCTGTTGTTATCCAGCTGTTTGCGGCGTGGGCAACACCCGCGCCGTAGCAGGTGAGGAATCGCTGCCAGGCTCCACAAGGTTCACCCAGTGCGCGGTAAGGGAGATGTATCGACCCTGGCCGAACGCACTCGTCCAGGTGTCAGTGGTGAGGTGAACCTTGCAGGCAACGGCATTCTTCAAGCTTCGGGTTATTTAGCTGACCACGTGCTCATGCAACTCAGGCACTGCAGAGCGCGCAAAGTGGTAGCGGCTGGGAACCACGTAACGTGGGATGGCCACTGACATCATGCCCTTGAAGCTGTTTGTCTCCACCACTCGATATGGCAGCATTTCGCAGGCCAGAAGCTTGGCTATGCTGGCTGGCTGTTACTGCCACGGCCCGGGGGTCATTTGCTGGCAATTTCCTCTTGTGCTCAAACATCTCAGAAACAGACAACTCAACCGTAGCGCTGCACACCGAAGGGCTGTTGGTTGTTGTGTTTGATGAACACTGGGAGACCTCAAGAGCACTAGTCCGGAAAGTGACAGTGTCAGCATCGTCTGATGTTTGTGAATGTTGTGAACCACGCAATGGCTGGGCTACTGCTGCTGCTGAGGCGGGTCTGGTGGTGAGTCTGGTGAACCCAAGGGAGGCAGTGTTGCTGGTGGTACCCTGTCCTGCCGCGTTTGCCCACAGAGTGGGATGTTTGGATAGAATGTGGCGGCTCATGCTGGTGGTGGAGAGGTTGTTAATACTTTTCCCCCTGCTCAGGCGGGTCTTGCACACCTTGCAAATCGCCATGGTAACATCCTCAGTGCAGTCTTCAAAGAAAGCCCAGACTTTAACTGGCTGAGGACTCGGACCTCGTGCGTGATGTGCTGGTGCTGCTTAACCCACTGCTGGACGCTTGAGAGGTCATCCAAGTAATTATCTGGTCCTGTTCTTTTGGATCTGTGAGGGTTGTTGTCCTGGACAACATGGGCAGTATTGAGTGGGTTTTCTTGGGTGCTCCCCTGTGGCCTGTACGTGAACCGTCAGGGGAAACACCTCTTCCCTTGCCCCTCCCTCTTTCACCGGATTTCTTCCTCATTTCACTTATCCTTAAAGTACACGCTGACTGGCAGCAGTACAGTGGCAGTACAGAAATGCTATACAGTGGTGGGTGAGCGGTGTACCACTATTGTCAGCAGTGACACAGAGCACAATGCTATACAGTGGCGGGTGAGCGGTGTACTACTGTTCCCAGCAGACACAGAGTGGAAGTAAACACAATGCTATATAGTGTGGCTGAGCCGTGTACACAGAGTGGCATTAAACACAATGCTATATAGTCTGCTATATAGTCACCCCGAACAGGGTGATGTTCTGCAGAACCCGAACAGTGGCAAACACTGTTCGCCCAACACTACTGGGAGGGAACGCAGATTTTAGTACCTAAACACACGATACAACATGTTTTCCGGGGTCGGACTCTGAGGCACATACAGATGGTCCCGATCATCATCCTCATCATACAACTCTTCTCCTGAGTCTGACCCACCCACCACCTCTGCCACCCCAACATCCCCAGACACAGACCCCTCATCGTCCTCAACATTAACTTGGGATGCTGGCCTGAGCCAGACCTCCTCCTCCACATCAGGCCCCATCATCTCCTCAATGGCAGCCCTCATTAATCGCTCTGGCGACGGACTGATGGACACAACGTTCTCCTCCGGGGAGGGCTGCTGCTGACCACTGGCTGCTGGGGTGGATGTTATAGCTTGCGTGGGGCGTTGGCTGTTGCTGTTGTTGGGAGTGCTGCTCACAGCGGAGGTCTCTGGGGAACTCATGTTGAGCTCATATAGTGGTTGACGGTGAGTGGAGTATTACTGATCCCAGCAATATACACACTGACTGGCAGAGTACGCAATGCTATATAGTGTGGCTGAGCGGTGTACACAGAGTGGCAGTAAACACAATGCTATATAGTCTGGCTGAGCGAGCGGTGTACTACTGTTCCCAGCAGAATCAGAGTGGCAGTAAACAATGGTATATAGTCTGGCTGAGCGGTGTACATAGAGTGTCAGTAAACAATGGTATATAGTCTGGCTGAGCGAGCGGTGTACTACTGTTCCCAGCAGAATCAGAGTGGCAGTAAACAATGGTATATAGTCTGGCTGAGCGGTGTACATAGAGTGTCAGTAAACAATGGTATATAGTCTGGCTGAGCGAGCGGTGTACTACTGTTCCCAGCAGAATCAGAGTGGCAGTAAACAATGGTATATAGTCTGGCTGAGCGGTGTACACAGAGTGTCAGTAAACAATGGTATATAGTGTGGCTGAGTGGTGTACACAGAGTGTCAGTAAACAATGGTATATAGTCTGGCTGAGCGGTGTACACAGAGTGGCAGTAAACACAATGCTATATACTCTGGCTGAGCGAGCGGTGTACTACTGTTCCCAGCAGACACAGAACAGTAAACAGAATGCTATATAGTGTGGCTGAGCGAGCGGTGTACCACTATTCCCAGCAGACACAGAACAGTGAACAGAATGCTATATAGTGTGGCTGAGCGAGCGGTGTACCACTATTCCCAGCAGACACAGAACAGTAAACAGAATGCTATATAGTGTGGCTGAGCGAGCGGTGTACCACTATTCCAAGCAGACACAGAACAGTGAACAGAATGCTATATAGTGTGGCTGAGCGAGCGGTGTACCACTATTCCCAGCAGACACAGAGTGGCAGTAAACAGAATGCTATATAGTGTGGCTGAGCGAGGTACACAGAGTGGCAGTAAACAGAATGCTATATAGTGTGGCTGAGCGAGCGGTGTACCACTATTCCCAGCAGACACAGAACAGTGAACAGAATGCTATATAGTGTGGCTGAGCGAGCGGTGTACCACTATTCCCAGCAGACACAGAACAGTGAACAGAATGCTATATAGTGTGGATGAGCGAGCGGTGTACCACTATTCCCAGCAGACACAGAACAGTAAACAGAATGCTATATAGTGTGGCTGAGCGAGCGGTGTACCACTATTCCCAGCAGACACAGAACAGTGAACAGAATGCTATATAGTGTGGCTGAGCGAGCGGTGTACCACTATTCCCAGCAGACACAGAACAGTGAACAGAATGCTATATAGTGTGGCTGAGCGAGCGGTGTACTACTGTTCCCAGCAGACACAGAACAGTACACAGAATGCTATATAGTGTGGCTGAACGAGCGGTGTACTACTGTTCCCAGCAGACACAGAACAGTACACAGAATGCTATATAGTGTGGCTGAACGAGCGGTGTACCACTATTCCAAGCAGACACAGAACAGTGAACAGAATGCTATATAGTGTGGCTGAGCGAGCGGTGTACCACTATTCCCAGCAGACACAGAGTGGCAGTAAACAGAATGCTATATAGTGTGGCTGAGCGAGGTACACAGAGTGGCAGTAAACAGAATGCTATATAGTGTGGCTGTGCAAGCGGTGTACTACTATTCCCAGCAGACACAGAGTGGCAGTAAACAGAATGCTATATAGTGTGGCTGAGCGAGGTACACAGAGTGGCAGTAAACAGAATGCTGAGCGAGCGGTGTACTACTATTCCCAGCAGCGACACACAATGACTGGGGGGGACCCTGGCTAGCGTGGCTGGAGCGCGAACTACCCTGCCTGCCTACCCAAAGCTAAACCCACAGACAAATGGCGGAGATATGACGTGGTTCGGGTATTTATTTACCCGAACCACGTGACAGTTCGGCCAATCAGAGCGCGTTCGGGTCCGAACCACGTGACCCGTTCGGCCAATCACAGCGCTAGCCGAACGTTCGGGGAACGTTCGGCCATGCGCTCTTAGTTCGGCCATATGGCCGAACGGTTTGGCCGAGCACCGTCAGGTGTTCGGCCGAACTCGAACATCACCCGAACAGGGTGATGTTCTGCAGAACCCGAACAGTGGCGAACACTGTTCGCCCAACACTAATTGGAACTGAAAATTGCTTATTCTTTATGCAGTATGATGCAGGGGCGTAACTAGGCCCCACCGGGCCCCCCTGCAGATTTTCAGAGCGGGCCCCCGTTTTGTGGGGGCTGGAGGGGTGGCAGCATGAGGGGAAAGCCGTGGCCACAGTCGGCGGGGAGAGGGGAAGTTCCCCCCCTCTCCCTCACCTCGGGGCTCTCCCCTCTGCGCTCCCCTCCAGCTTAAATGTGTGTCCATGGGCAGCGGCGGGCAGGAAACAGATACATACCTTCCGTGTGCTCCAACCTGCGTTCCTCTCGCTAGCCTCTGACGCGACTTCCTGTTATACCGGAAGTCGCGTCAGAGGCTAGCGAGAGGAACGCAGGCTGGTGGAGCGCACGGAAGGTATGTATCTGTTTCCTGCACGCCGCTGCTCGCCGCTGCCCACGGACACACATGTATGCTGGAGGGGAGCGCCCCGAGGTGAGGGAGAGGGGGGGAACTTCCCTTCTCCCCGCCGACTGTGGCCACGGCTTTCCCCTCATGCTGCCAACCCTCCAACCCCCACAAAACGGCCCCGTGTGGGCCCCAGGGGGGGCCCGGTCCCCCCCGCAGGAGCAGGGGCTGCAGGCCCTATTGTTATGCCAGTGGTATGATGGTAAAACAATGTGTTGTCGCCGTTATTAATTCTAAGCTTAAAATGGGACTTAAAGAGAAACTCTGACCAAGAATTGAACTTAATCCCAATCAGTAGCTGATACCCCCTTTTACATGAGAAATCTATTCCTTTTCACAAACAGACCATCAGGGGGCGCTGTATGGCTGATATAGTGGTGAAACCCCTCCCACAAAGAAATTCTGAGTACGTACTCTTGGCAGTTTCCTGTCTGTGAACCTTGTTACATTGTGGGAAATAGCTGTTTACAGCTGTTTCCAACTGCCAAAACAGCAAGCAGCAGCTACATCACTTGCCAGCAGTAAAAATGTCACCATGTGATAAATGTCAGAATATAAACCAGGGATTTAAAATATTTTACAATGGGCAAACACTGAAGAAATCATTTATACATAATTATTGTAAAAATGAAGCACTTTTTTATTACATTATTTTCACTGGAGTTCCTCTTTAAGTCTAAAAACGAACTTAGCTGGGACTTCTTGCAGCCCTTGGAGTCCTTCTGTGTCCATGACATGGTCCAAGTCCCACCAGCTAGCAACGGCGACTCCTGCAAAGCTGGCCGGTTGCTGCCAGTCAGTGGCTCCTGCTCATGCGGGACGCCGAGCCGCGCACCCTGAGTGCGTTCCCAAAGCTGGTAGTGCTCTGCGCATGCACAGTAGCTATTTTAACGTACATCGCATATGCAGAACACTCCCAAATGCGGGAGTGTGATGAGGAGACTCATGGCTAGGCTAGGGTGGCTGCTGCTGACCAGAGGGACTTGGACCACTGTTGTAGCCACAGGAGGACTCTATGGGGCATTAAGAAACCCCAGGTAAGTTTATCTCATTTTTTCAAATAGACTTTAGATTTCCTTTAAGATAAAAGTAAGCAAATATAAGAAAAACAATATTTCTAAAGCCCTAGTTCACCCTCCTGGATTTTTCATTGCTAGTAAAGGTACCGGTATATTGTGGACCATGGCATTATCTGCATAATTTGATGGAGATATTCCAAATAAATTCACTTTAGGAAAGTCAGTCACATGACCCAGAGATCTGTACACAAAGTGTAGAGGTGCCAACTAAGTGGGTGGGGTAAGCTCTGTGTTAATAGAATATGAATGGCTGGTGTCTTATCTAAGCTCCACTCCAGTTACCTCATGTAGGTAATTATTTAAACGGGGGAAGGCCTTCAAAGATTAACTTCAACTTTAGAGCACCCCGTAATTTGGTCAGCACACTCAAACATAAGTTCTCTAAATGAAGTGAAACCTTCATCCAGGTATGGGTAATATTCCATAATATGTTTTGATTGCACTTCACAAAGTGATCTCTGGGCCTCACATAGACGCAATTCAATTTTTTCCCCTTTCCCTCCTTCTCCCTTCCCCCCCCCCCACCTAGTTCCCTTCACCTCCCTTACTCCTTTCTTTCCCTTCTTTCTCTTCTCCTCCTTTCCTTTTCCCTGCCCCCACTCTTCATTTCCCCGTCTCTCTTCCTTCCCCACTGCCCTTTATTCCCTCCTGGTTACCTGTCCTTCCCTCCCCTGCCTACCTGTAACTACACTGTGTTCACTATGCCTCTTTTGCATTTATTTTAGATATCAGCCTACATCTTAATCTAAAAATGTAAGTCGGTAAGTGGGTAAATTACTCCGAAAGAAGTGAACTTTTCCCGTGTTTTTTGTTCTCAAGACACATTGAGAATTGTGTCTGCCTCGGCTGAATTGTAGTTGTGTGAGATATAAGCATTACCGTATTGTAACAGAAGTCATCTGCTATCTCTCCTGGCTCCCTACACTGCCTGTGTCAATGAAACACCAACATTATCAGTGGGGGATACACATTCCTACACTGAAATACCATAAAATTAGCAAAAATAAATTGACTCGGAGCATTTTCAAGGCACAAAATCAATTGGAGGTTAAAGGGTTAATAGATATCACATGAAATCACTTATAAATGCGCATGAAAATACTAATATTAGAGATGGTCTGTTATGCACACAATTAATTTTACAGAGAAGTAACTTTTTGTCTGGGTGAAAAACATGAGCCCTTATAAAGGTTCATTAAGTTATATGTATATTGTTTTAAAGAGACACTGAAGCAAAAAAAAATATGATATCATGAATTGGTTGTGTAGTAGGGGTAATTACTAGAACATTAGTAGCAAAAAAATATTCTCATATTTTTATCTTTAGTTATACAGCTTTTTTTTTTTTTGTTTTTGTTTTATAACATTGCATCATTCTCAAATTTTTGCAGTTTCCACATTACTCAGCATTCTAAATGTTTCTGCAGAACAGGCAGTGAACTTTTGACCTGTCCTGAACTGTTCTCTGCAAAAGAAAAACGCAATACAGTTGAGATAACCTAATCAGAAGTCAGAGCTCTCTGGGACATTCAAAGTCGTTGAGTTCAATGGCTATTTGCATAAATAACAAGTGGAGTTTCTTAAGGGCCCGTTTCCACTAGCGCGAATTCGCATGCAGACAACGCATGCGGATTCGCATAGGCAATACAAGTGGATGGGACTGTTTCCACTTGTCAGTTTTCATTTGCGTTTTTCTGTGCAGGATTTTTCTGCACGGTAGACCCTGCAGAATTCGCCTGCGTGTGGAATGCAGGCGATTCGCAGGTAATGTATTTAACCACTTAAGCCCAACTGGACGAGATTTCTCGTCCAGTTGGGCTGCGTGCACTCCCGCGGGTCGCGCGCGCTCCCGCGGGCCCCCCCGTGCGCGCCCCCACTGCTGGCCGCTAGCCCACCGATCAGTGAAAGGAATTATAAATCCCTTTCGCTGATCGGACCCCCCCGGAGAAAAGCCGACAGCGTCTCTTCAGACGCTGCGGCTTTTCTGAGCTCTGGTCTCCTTTCTTCTGCCTGGGAGCGAGATCGATCGCTCCCAGGACTTTTTGATTCTGGCCATCTTGTGGCAAATAGCAAATTACACCTAAAAAAAAAAGTTTTAAAGATAAACATATAAATATATAAAAAAAAAACCCTGTTTACCTCCCACACCAAAAAATACCCACATACAAGTTTAACCACTTCACCACTGAGGGGTTTTACCCCCTGACCACCAGAGCAATTTTCACCTTTCAGCGCTCCTTCCATTCATTCGTCTATAACTTTATCATTACTTATCGCAATGAAATGAACTATATCTTGTTTTTTCCGCCACCAATTAGGCTTTCTTTAGGTGGGACATTATGCCAAGAATTATTTTTTTCTAAATGTGTTTTAATGGGAAAATAGGAAAAATGTGGGGAAAAAAATTATTTTTCAGTTTTCGGCCATTATAGTTTTTAAATAATGCATGCTACTGTAATTAATACCCATGAAATTTATGTGCCCTTTTGTCCCGGTTATAAAACCGTTTAAATTATGTCCCTATCACAATGTTTGGCGCCAATATTTCATTTGGAAATAAAGGTGCATTTTTTTCAGTTTTGCGTCCATCCCTAATTACAAGCCCATAGTTTATAAAGTAACAGTGTTATACCCTCTTGACTTAAATATTTAAAAAGTTCAGTCCCTAAGGTAACTAATTATGTATTTTTTTTAATTGTAAATTTTTGAATTTTTTTTTAATTACAAAAAAAAAAAATGGGGAGTGTGGGAGGTAATGAGTTAATTTTTTGTGTAAAAGTCATTTATTTGTATGTGAAAAATGTGTAGGGTGTAGTTTACTATTTGGCCACAAGATGGCCACAGTAACTTTTTGCTTTATTGCGACCTCCAAGCCTCCTTCCGGAAGCTTGGAGGAAGAATAAGGAGGCTGGACACGTGAGTTTCTTCTCACAATGATCGCGCTGCCCATAGGAGAGCAGCGGGTCATTGTGGGGCTTAGATCAACGAACGGGAATGGATTTTCCCGTTCATTGATCTCCGGGCGAGCGGGCGGCGGCGTGTTTACTAGCGGCGGGCGGCGTGTTTACGAGCGGGAGCGCGGACAGCGTCGGGAACGCGGAAAGTACGTGTTTCTCCGTCCCTGGTTTTTAAAGGATGGAAAAAGGGGCGGAGAAATACGTACGCGCGGGGGTAAAGTGGTTAAATAAAAAAAAAAAAAATTACAATAATAAAAAAAAAAAAAAAAAACATAAATAGTTACCTAAGGGTCTGAACTTTTTAAATATGCATGTCAAAAGAGTATATCAATATGATTTAATAAATTATGGGCTTCTAAACAGTGATGGACGCAAAACAGAAAAAATGCACCTTTATTTCCAAATAAAATATTGTCGCCATACATTGTGATAGGGACATAATTTTAACGGTGAAATACCCGGGGCATATGGGCAAATACAATACGTGAGTTTTAATTATGGAGGCATGTATTATTTTAAAACTATAATGGCTGAAAACTGAGAAATAATGAATTTTTTCCATTTTTTTCTTATTCTTCCTGTTAAAATGCATTTACAGTAAAGTGGCTCTTAGCAAAATATACCACCCACAGAAAGCCTAATTGGTGGCGGAAAAAACAAGATATAGATCAATTAATTGTGATGAGTAGTGATAAAGTTATTGGCAAATGAATGGGGGGTGAAAGTTGCTCGGATGTAAAAAAATTTCAACCCTTCGGGCTTAAGTGGTTAATAGGGAAATCACATGCGTTTTTTGCATGCGTTTTTTCCCGCGATTTCGCGTGCGATTTCGCATTGAAAGTAATGTAAATTGACACAGGCAGTGACATGGTTAAAATCGCATATACCCTGCCTATGCGAAATCGCATGCGAAATCGCGGCAAAAAACGCATGCGGAATCGCACCCGCATGCGATTTTGTAAAACAGTGATATGCGGCGATTCCGCACCGCACTAGTGGAAACGGGCCCTAACTCTTCCTGTACTGGAAACAAATATTAGACTTATGCCTCTGCCCCTATTGCTTTATTTCATAGCTGTACTACACATACAAATCATTATATCATATTTTTTTCCACTTTAGTGTCTCTTTAAGGTCCTTTGCAGTCTGTGATGACAGTTAGTGACAGTGACAGTAATCATCATTATCTTGACTACTTACATCAGAATTGAAACGCAGCTGGCAGACGTTGCAAGAAATCACTTGTTTCTTCTTTGGTGGAATGGAAACGCCAAATGTGTGATTTATAACAGCTTTTTGTACTGGATCCATCTAGAACAACACATAAAATGGTGACTGAGAAAACAGTAATTTAAAGGACTTCTACACCTAAATTACAAGCTTACATGTATAGTTAGCTTTCATACTATAGTATACATTCATAATATTCCTTTACCAAGTAATGTGATGTTTTATATAGGGATGCGCAGAAACTATGCCAGTGCGAATTTACGTATCGTAGTTCGCATCTACGCATCGTAGTTAGTAGGTGAAGTTTCAAGACTACGCATGCGAATTTGCGCGTAGCGAAGTACAGCTACGTGTAGCCCACGCCCACTATGCAAAGTTAACATGTGTATTGCGTAGTGAACTACGAATGCGTTACTCACGTCTAATTTTCCACGTGCGATTGTATGTTTACAAATTTACGCATTGAAAAGGGGAATGTACGCATAGAAGAGTTTCCGGTATAAGCATTTAACAGAGGATTTAATGCGTAAAATTTTCTGCATACAGGCATAAGCATACACTGTGCTTCACACTACGCGTAATTGCGTATTTTAACGCGTAGTCTACGAAATGCATACGAAGCGAATATTTGATTTCGAAGCCGTAGTTTGGCGAAGCATAATTGCGTAAAACTATGCGTAGTTCCAGCATAGCGAAGTTGGCTGACTACGACCATCCCTGGTTTTATTAGTAATACACATTTGTGGAGCTTCTTTTATGACACTTTGCCAAGATACAAATTTCAGGCGCATTAAGGAAGAGTAGTGTCACCAGTAACTAGAAAAATACACGTTTAGAGTCAGGTTGCATAGTCATTTACATGGAATATATTATAAAATGGGACATGCTAATCTAAGCTAAGGGGGACATCTGATAGCAATACCAAATACTGAATATCATGAAAATGGGGTGGCATGGGTACATAGTGGCAAAAGGGATAGCATTCTTGCCTTGTAGCACTAGGGTCCTCAGTTCAAACCCAGCCCACATCCCAAAAACATACAGATAACTAAATTGGTTCCACCCAAAAACTTTTTATGACAGGGACCAATGACTATGATAGGGATTAGATAGCAAGCTTCACTGAGGTACAATTAGGGCTTGCTCCCTATGACAAAATCGCCAAAGACAGAGGAAAAACAAAATTGTATTACCTCTACATTCGCTATTCCCTTTTTAGTGTGATTGCATTCAGTTGTACACAATTGTGATTGCATAGTAATTCTTGTTCTGCTACCACAGTATGAGCTTCCTATGGTGCTGAATGTACTTAAAGAGACACTGAAGCGAAAACAAATATATGATATAATGAATTGGTTGTGTACTATGAATAATTACTAGAAGATTAGCAGCAAAGAAAATATTCTCATATTTTTATTTTCAGGTATATAGTGTTTTTTCTAACATTGCATCATTCTCTAATATGTGCAGATTACACTACACTCAGCATTCAAAATGATTCTTTCAGAGTAGTCTGTGAACTAATGACCTCTCCTCTGCCAGAGGAAAAGTAAATAGTTAACTAACAGTTGAGATAATAAAAGTCAGAAAACAGCCCTCTCCACGACTTTGAAAGACGTAGAGATAATGGCTTTTTTTGTATAGAGATAACAACTGGAGTTTCTTAACTCTTCCTGTACTGGAAACAATTAGACTGATATATCTGATCTTAATGTTTTATTTCTTAGCTGTACTACACATACAAATCATAATATCATAGTTTTTTTTTCGCTTCAGTGTCTCTTTAATAACAATATTAATAATTAATTGAAAACATCTAATAGTGTATGGTGAACATTAAAGTGTACCCAAGGTGACAGGGATTTGGAGGCAGCCATGTTTATTTCCTTTTAAGCAATACCAGTTACCTGGCTATCTTGCTTATGCACTGCCTCTAATACTTTTAGCATTAGACCCTGAACAAGCATGTAGTAGATCGTTTTTTTCTGACAAGATTAGCTGCATGCTTGTTTCTGGTGGTATTCACACACTTCAGCAGCCAAATAGATCAGCCGGGTTGCCAGGCAACTGGTATTGTTTAAAAGGAAATAAATATTTCACCCTCCATATCCTTGGCCTCGAGTTCCCTTTACATGTTTTTAATAAAGATGGGAAGAATTTCAAATTTCCTTGAATCTGAATCCAAAAAGATTCTCAATTCTTTCGAATTGCAAATCTAACGTATCCTGTGCATAAGAATTGTGTGATCTGTGTAAGAATAGTAGTTGGACTTATAATTGTATATTCTATATCCAACTAATATTCTTAAGGTGGCCACACACGATACAATAAAATGATCCGATTTTACAGTAATTCGATAAAAAAGATCGGATCTCCCGAAAAAATGTAAAGCTTTTTGTTCATTCGACTGAAAAATCCGATCGGATTTCCCGTTTTTCTTCTATTTTAATCCGGAATGCCAGATATTTTTCTTCAACCTTTCTAAAGATTGTATGGTGTGTGTTGGATTGTCAATTTATTAATATAGACACCCTAGCAATTTTGTTAGAGTTTCCAATTATTTATCATAATTGGGGGAAAAATTGAACATACGTGTGTGGTACATTGGTCATATTTTTGAAATGTTACAATCAGTCAGTAAAATTGATTGCAATTCTTAAATTTAACAGATATTTAAAAAGTTGTATGGTGTGTGGCCACCTTTACACAGATCACACAATTCCTACGTACAGGATTCATTAGATTTGAGATTCACAAAAAATCGAGAATCTTGTTGGATCTGGATTTGAGGAAGTTTGGGATTTGTCCCATCTCTACTTTTTAATAAATTAGATGAGAACACTGCATCTTATGAAAATCTGTTAATAGCAACGTTATATCCAGTTGTATTTCCAGCCAATTGCATATTGACAATGCTCATTCTTTACAGGTTTATACAGTCCAGATAGCGGAGGCAAGAGTGGTACACAATCAATGTTTGCACACCTTTGTATTATATTGGGAAGTACACTGCTGGCGGCAGCGATGGGGAGATCAATAGTAGACAACATTTCTACTGTTGTAAGGTGGTAGACCAGGTAAACGATTAATTAACTGATAATACTATATTCATATTTTTGTATGCACCAGAGACCTCTGCAGCTCTTTTTTGACAGTCTAAACAATTAATATGAGGAAACTATAGTTTCTCTTATCCACCACAACTTGTACAAAGTATGCATAGCTTAAATCCAACCCCTTTTCCACTAAGCTCCACCTCTAGATATGGTCATGTTGAAGGTGGTGATCAACAGTTCAGTGCTAGTTCATATATGCAAGGGAGAGCTTATGAACAATTCAAGTCATACATAGCCTTGATAATAGCTTCCCTAGTGGTATGATTACTTCCAGATTTTAGTGTCTAAAAGCAGTGCAATTTTTTCACAAGTTTTTAGACCCTAAAAGCAGGAAGAATCATACTGCTGGTGGCTGGATGGTGTAACGGTTAAGGGCTCTGCCTCTGACACAGGAGACCAGGGTTCGAATCTTGGCTCTGCCTGTTTAGTAAGCCAGCACCTATTCAGTAGGAGACCTTTGGCAAGTCTTCCTAACACTGCTACTGCCTATAGAGCGCGGCCTAGTGGCTGCTGCTCTACTGCTTTGAGTCCGCCAGGAGAAAAGCACAATATAAAAGTTATTTGTCTTATTTGTCTGGTGCTGCAATGCTCCCTCCGTCCAAAGGGTGGCACTGTCATTATGGTGACAGACGGGGATCTCACCAGAGGGATTGAGTGCCTCCCAGGGCCGAAAGAAGAATGGTTGCCCATGTCTGGATATTGGGGGAGGGAAGTTACAAACACAGCCACGCTGTGCTGTTTATCCATACTTTCCAGTGGCTACCATGAGTCAGGCTTGGGCTTACTGCTCTGAGCTGTGTGTTTCCGGCCTGAGCATGACTTGGTATTACCGCTAAGCAGGTTTAGTCTGTATGTAAATATTTATTATGGTTGCTGCACACTTTAATACCTGTTTGACAACAAAGATAAGCTTGTGAAAGAAAGTTAAAAAAAAAAGTAAATTTTGCAGACTCTTTTGTTGTTCTCCTACCACTATGTTTGCTAGCAATCTATTGTGCACAATTAGGAATGTTCAAATTCTTCTTGTTGCCATGGGGATCTGCCTGCAATTAAATACAGCGTGTTTTTTTTTTTACATAATTTTCTTATAAAAGCAGAATGCCACCGGGCTGATTCATCAAGGCAGGTGCAAAGAAAACTGGAACAAAAGTGGAGCAGTTTTCCAGAGCAAGAAATCGGATCCTTGATATCCAATAGTTGAAATAAGTTAGACTGATAGTAATAATGACAGAAATAGCCAACCACCACAATAAAAATAATTATCACCCGCCCACCCCCATCATCATAATGTTTTCAATGAACCTAAGTCACAATTCATCTTCATGTTTGAAGCTAAGTCTTCAAGCAAAATAATGTTTGAGCCTAAGTAGCCAGTCAGATTTATGTTTGAACCGTATTGGTCATTCAGTTTCATGCTTGAACATAAACGTGATCATACATTGTACAATTTAACAGAATATACCTTGGATTTAACATAAACATAGAATTCAGTGAAAATCTTTGAAAAAGGGAGGCCAACTAGATCAGTATTTGATCAGTGTGTTGATCAGGGGCGGCGCCAGGGGGGTGCTTTGGGGTGCTGAAGCACCCCCTAAAATTCTCCAAGCACCCCTAAAGCACCCCCCAGCATGAACTGACTTTCGGCGTCTAATAGACGCCGTGTCAATTCACTGGCAGCAGCAGCCCGCAGCTCCGGCAGAGCAGGGCTACAGTAAAATGGCTGCAGTGCAGTGCAGGGCTTCGGGCTGACAGAGGATCATGGGAGCTGCGCGCCGGACGGAGGCCAGGACAGAAGGTCTTCAGCAGGTGAGTAAATGTTTTTTTTTATTTATTGACACGTGTATTTTCTGGGCAAGTCTGCCACATGATTGAAGTGTTTTCTGATCAAGTCTGCCACACATGATTGAAGTGTTTTCTGATCAAGTCTGCCACACATGATTGAAGTGTTTTCTGATCAAGTCTGCCACACATGATTGAAGTGTTTTCTGGTTAAATCTGCCATATGATTGAAGTGTTTTCTGATTAAGTCTGCCGACGTGATTAAGCGTATTTTCTGGTCAAATCTGCCAACATGATTGAACATATTTTCTGGTCAAATGGTCAAATCTGCTGACATGATTGAACGTATTTTCTGGTCAAATCTGCCACATGGTTGAACGTATTTGCTGGTCAAATCTGCCACATGGTTGAACGTATTTTCTGGGCAAATCTGCTGACATGATTGAACGTATTTTCTGGGCAAATCTGACGACATTATTGAACGTATTTTCTGGGCAAATCTGCCACATGGTTGAAACGTATTTTCTGGTCAAATCTGCCACATGGTTGAACGTATTTTCTGGGCAAATCTTCCGACATGATTGAACGTATTTTCTGGGAAAATCTGCTCACATTACGTGTATTTTCTTGAGAAAACCTGCACAATTATGTGAATTTTCTGGGGAAACGGTCACCAAAACTTGGGCCCACTGTCTTTGTGTTGCACTTTTAAATGGAACCCGAGGTGAGAATAATATTGAGGCTGCCATATTTATCTCCTTTTATGCAATACCAGTTGCCTGGCTGCCGTGCTGGTCCTTTGCGTCTAATTCTTTCAACCATAGACCCTGAACAAGCATGCAGCAGGTCAGGGGTTTCTGACAATATTGTCAGAACTGACAACATTAGCTGCATGCTTGTTTCTGGTGTAATTGAGTTCACTACTGCAACCAAATAGATCAGCAGGGCTGCCAGGCAACTAGTATTGTTTAAAAGGGAATCAATATGGCAGCCTTCATATCACTCTAACCTCGGGTTCACTTTAAATTACAGTTAGCTCCGCCCTCATCCGGTCATGACAACGACCGTTTTTGCCGCGGCGCGCGAAGCACGCCACAGGATATAGCCACACCCATTTTTTGCGCTACCCCAGAACTTGGTCCAGCACCTGCATAGCATCCACCCCCCCCCCCAAAAAAAATCCTCGAGCCACCCCTGGTGTTGATGGAGGATGGCTTTTCTGTGGGAGATTAAACAGTGTGGAGCACAGAGGGATGTGGGTGAGGACAGCACAAGAACAAGACACTGTAGCTTTGTATCATTGCCTGAGTGATGTAATTCATATGTTTATCTCATCATGCTACGTGCCACTTAAGGTATGCTTAAGATGAGACTCCACCCAAGTAGAAATGGCTTACCGTACCTTATAGTCCAAATACATGGAATCCCCAACTCACAAATGACCCGCTGATATGCCATGATGTTGTGGACACCCTGTATTATCCTGTGTCCTCTTTATCTCCCTGTGTCCTCCTCTGCTCCACACTATGAAAACGAATTTGCAGCGGCCATGTGTCACCGGGAGACAAAGAGAACACAGGAGGACAAAGAGAGGACACATGGGGAAAAAAGGAGGACACAGGGGGACAAATTGAGGACACAGGGTGGCACAAAGGGGACGGAGAAGGACACAGAAGACAAACAGAGGATACGGGGACACAAAGGGGCACAGAGGAGAACACAAGAGGGCAGAGGAGGACACATGGAGAACACAAGAGGACACAAGGGTGACAGAGGAAGACACAAAAGGTACAAGGGGGACACAAGAGGGACATAATAATTGGTGGGGGAGAACATCCACAAGACACCCCTGCACCATGACTGTACCAGGTTTAGTATCATTTTCCCCGTTTTTTAAACTCTAAATCTAGGTGTGTCTTATGGTCAAGAGCAGGAGTCCGAAAAAAGGTATTCAGCTTATGTATTCTGTTGTTTTTAGTGTTCACTGTCAGATTGAGAAGAAATGCTCTAAGGAAAAATAGAAAATAATATTTCTGCTGGTTTCCATCTTTACTGCAACGTTACTTGTGATCACTATGGCACCAGCTTATTGTCCCTCCCACAAAAAACATCAACTAGACAACAGGCTTACACTGTTCAAGCTCTTTAAAGGGAGGAGGTGGGGGGAATTAATTTGCGCACCTATAATAGTACCACAAGGAAAAATGGGCACAAAATAGGGGTAATAGAATAGCTGTAATTTTACCAATATTCTATTAACCACTATAGTAGAACATTGCTAATTTTACTGATATTCTATAATTCAATATAGTGGAAAAACATTAATTTGATCAATATTATATGTCCTATCCTAACCCTATTCTCACGCAGAACCCTGCCTCTCGATGCCTTACACTCACCACTCCCCCCTGGTGATGCCTAACACTAAGAATTCTCCTAGGTGCAAAATCAGCAATGCATTACAGTTTCCTTACTTATTAGGGGAATAACTGAGGCTGATTCCGTGTAATTTGGTGACCTTATTGTTAAAGCTTTTGGATTGGTGGAGTGAAGGCTTGTATACACATCCAAGTGAAATCATTCAATACAAACGATCAATGAACGATCAAAGAGGGCAACTGACAATCAGTACCTCCATAACGTGTACATGATTTTTTACACACATCTTCAGCACATCCGATAATTGAAGTGAGAAGGTACGCGGCGTGCAGGCGGAAGTGACGTTGACATAGCCGATTTTTTGTAGACACAGTAGTTTATTAATGATTGTCGGCCGAAACGATCTGCCGGGAAAATCAGGCAGAGTGAACAAGAATCACCATTTATCGCTCATCTTTAACGCTTGTTAGTAAAAGTGTCATGCAATAAGTCGCTTATCCGCCGTTTTAAAGTGGACCTGAACTCAGAACTCCCTCTAAAAGATAAGCAACTGCATAATGACCTTTATAGAAACACATTTCTTTGTTATAGCTGATACAAACCCTGCAATAAATCTGCAGGGTGTCTACTTCCTGCTATCATGGAAGCAGACATAGGGTTAACATCCTGTGTTTACAAATTGGCTAACACAGCTGAGAGATCAAATTACAGTAGTGATTAGTCACATATAAGGGGAAGTTAGACAAACTAAACTCTCTAAATTCATACAGGGTGCATCTCTCTCTGTTTTCCTTCAGCCTTGCGCAACAGTTCAGGTCTGCTTTAAATGATTTAGATCTGACATGTATACAGGGCTTTCCACTTCACCATCTTGCCAGTTATACTAGTAACAGTTCATATACAGCTGTGATAAACATAATCAGTATAAAAAAAATCATTATAAAAAATACAACTGAAATAAAGTGTAAGGTATATTAAAAAAAAGAATACTTGTCCTCAAGTACCTGAACCTGTCATCAAGTCTTATACTTCTTGAGCATGGAGAAAGTGGGGAGTAGGCATCGAGAAGAACATGTGACGAATCCCAGGTGCTGCAGAAATACGATAAATCCACTGGTAATTATCAGGCAGTGGGAGAGACGACCACACTGTACTCAGAGCCACTCTATCCTGTGAGAAGACGTAGCAAGGGCACAGCAACCAACAGCGCTGTGAGCAAGCCTCCGGGGGTTAAAGTGTAAGATTCCCTTCTGAGCCGATGACGATATTTCCCATACAAGGGAGCCGCGTGGAGTCAGATCATTATTAGAATTCAGGAAGGTGCCACATTAACATTTAAATATGGCTGACACTCAGGTGGATTACTGCATGTTTGAATAGCAGAACAGAATGTGTTGGGGCGGATGTAACGTGATCACTGAAACAATATAGACACCGACAAATTTCATTTAATTAATTTTGTACTCGAGAGGCTGCCGGGCAAGTTAAGGAAGCTCAAGCGTGGTAGAAGGTAATCAACGTAAAAGTTTCATCGGGCAGGACAGGCAGCGAGCTGACTAGCATGTGTATCTGTTTCCTGGAAACACCTCTGGGAAAAAATATTAGGTACAGATACATGTCACATATTCTGCAGAGTATGGGCTCGATTCACAAAGCGGTGATAACCCAGTTATCACGCTTAAAAGACTTTAGGCATGATAACCATTGCACCACGCTGGTGAAAAGCCCTTTATCACGCCTAAACGCAGTTTAGGCGTGATAAGTTTAGGCGTGATAAGTTTAGATAAGTTTAGATTGCGTGCAAAGTCCCGCACGCAAAGCAGCGCCATTAAACTCTATGCGACGTTTCGCGCGCACCAGACTTTGCTAGCGCAAAACTTTTGATCAGCTGTGCACTGCGGTGCAGACCCAGTTGGTGCTATAGTTATCACGCCTAAACTTATCACGCCTGAACCGAGTTTAGGCGTGATAAGGGGCTTTTCACCGCCATGCTAACTGTTAGCACGCTTTTGAGAATCAAGACATATATCTGTAAAGTGAACGTAAACTTAGGAGATGCAATACAAACAATGCTATGCCTAAGCACCCCCTGCTAGGGATGAGCAGAGGAAATGTGTTTTTCTTATCAATAAAATGCCTTTAAGGCCCTGTTCACACAGGGGATTGCAAAACGCTAGCAAAATTGCTAGCGTTCTGCATTTGGGTTTCGTTCACGATTTTTAGAGTGATTGCAATTCTTTTACATTACAATCGCTATCGCTCTAACTGTAAAGAAAACGATGCATGCACCGTGTTTTGGTAATCTGTGACTTGCGAATCCCTGCAGTAAGATCACTGGCATTTACATTTCATTACACTGGTGCTTAATTACAAAGCGCTAGCGAAAGCTGGCCATTCTGGAATCGGCAGAAAACGCCCGCAAATCGCCCCATTGTAAATGGGCCCTTATAGCGGGATTGTCACCATAAAAAATCAAATTTCAACAGCAACTGGTCTGAGCGTATTAAGTTATAAAGATGCTAATCCTGTATTCAAAACTTGCAAAACTTTTTCTGCTGTTATGATTTGGAGTTATCACATACTTAAAGGGATACTGTAGGGGGGTCAGGGGAAAATGAGTTGAACTTACCCGGGGCTTCTAACGGTCCCCCGCAGACATCCTGTGTTGGCGCAGCCACTCACCGATGCTCCGGCCCCGCCTCCAGTTCACTTCTGGAATTTCTGACTTTAAAGTCTGAAAACCACTGCGCCTGCGTTGCCGTGTCCTCGATCCCGCTGATGTCATCAAGAGCGCACAGCGCAGGCCAAGTATGGTCTGTGTCTGCGCAGTACACTCCTGGTGACATCAGCGGGAGCGAGGACACGGGGGTGCAGGCGTAGTGGTTTTCTGACTTTTAAGTCAGAAATTCCAGAAGTGAACTGGAGGCGGGGCCGGAGCATCGGTGAGTGGCTGCGCCAACACAGGATGTCTGCGGGGGACCATTAGAATCCCCGGGTAAGTTCAGCTCATTTTCCCCCGACCCCCTACAGTATCCCTTTAAGGAGCACTGGCCCTTTAGTAGTCAGTGCCAAACAGTTGCATGCTGGGGGTTCTTTTTATCTATAATATATTCCTCCACTTCCATTTATTTCTCTGCCTAGCTGCCTATCTGAAACACGATCCCCTGCTCACTTGTGCTTACAAGCAAGGCTGAGGTGACTCAGCGATTGGAGGAGAAAATAAAAAAGTAAAGGGCAGAAATGACATCAGGATTTAGCCTAAACTGTGGGCAAAAGACATGGTTCCTACCAGGAACAGAATTCTCTTCATTTACTATATAACATTCACTGAAATCAAAAGGTGGACAGTACAATACATGTGTTATGTAAGTAGATCAAGTGTTTATCTACTTATATATGTGTTTTTTCTCTGGCATAGTATGGCTAAAGCAGCGTACACACACCGGACTTTAGGCAACGACGGGTCCGTCGTTGCCTCCCGCTGGGTGGGCGTGCCAGCAACAGTCCGGCGTGTGTACGCTCTGTCGTCAGACTGATACAGCTGTTTCTGAGCGATCCGCCCGGCGGATCGCTCAGAAACAGTCGTATCAGTCTGACGACAGAGCGTACACACGCCGGACTGTCGCTGGCACGCCCACCCAGCGGGAGGCAACGATGGACCCGTCGTTGCCTAAAGTCCGGCGTGTGTACGGACCTTAATCCTACTAGCAAGCAAAAAAATATTCAGAATAATTTTGACAGTTCTTTTTTTTTACCTACTTTTTTATTCTTTTTCGATTGCAGAGTGCTGAAAAGTTATTTTAAACAGAAGATGAAAAATTATCTCATCACAATGAGATTTTTGAAGAATCTGCATAGGCGAGGTTGGCCATTTTCCTATTTACATCCTGCAGCGTTCTCCTCCCACAATTAGTTTTGCGCACACATTTTTCACGGGTCCGTAAGAAAACCCGTTTACGTTTTTGTGTGCATATCCAAAGTGTTTTCTTAAACTTTCACATAAATTGGTGAGATTATGACATCTTCGCCCAAAAAATTATTTTACATTTGTGTGTTCCCAGATTTGCAAAAAAACAAAAAACAAACAAAAAACCCCCTGCCAAAATATGGTGCTTTCGCAAGAAATGTGCTCATCCTTTTTGTACAGATGACACTCCTTTAACCACTTGCATACCAGCAGTCTCCGGAGCAAGCGCAGCAGACTAGTTAAAATCTACGTCCTGTCAGAGCCGCGTAGCCACCTGCAGGACGTAGATTTCAACTAGCGCGGTTTGGAAGCAGTCAAAAAGAATTTATTCTCTTTCACTGTTGACTCTTCTTGTGAGCATTTTTTATGTTGAGAAGACTGTTTGACCCAGCTGTGCTCCCCTCGTGTAAACAAGCTTCAGCAGAGGAGGTGATTGGTGTCTAATGCTGTCAGATCTCACTAAAGGTGGCCACACATGATACAATAAAATGATGCGATTTTACAGCAATTTGATAAAAACGATTGGATTAATTCGAGCAAGAAATCTGACTGGATTTCCCTTTTTTATTCAATATAAGTCGATCGGGAATGGTGGATTTTTCTGATCAATTTTTAGGAAGATTGAATGGTGTGTGGTAGATTGTCATTTTATTAATATAGACACCCAAGCAATTTTCTCAGCGTTTTCAATCTTTTTTTTTATAATTGGAGATACATGTGTGGTACATCGGTCAGAGTTTTCAAATGTTACAATCAGTCAGAAAAATTGATTGATACTTGAATTGAAAATAAATTAAAAAAAATTGTATGGTGTGTGGCCACCTTTAGAAATATCACCTCAGCAATTACAATTGAAAAAGAGTCAAAAGAAAAAATAATACCACTAAGATAATGGCCGCCATGGAGAATAACTAACACCAATAGTAATCGATGAATCCTCCTGGCCTCCTCCGGTGCCTGACATCACAGCGAGGGCCTGTACCACTTCATATACACTGGTATCATGTGGTACAGGAGCTTGCGGTAATGCCGGGCACAGGAGGAGTGCAGGATACGCGGTGGCAGACAGGTGAGCTTTCAACACTGCACACGGGAATGAAAGGGGGGGGGATCTATTTAATGGTGGATCTGGTGGCAGATGTAGTGATGTTTGGCCTAATCCCTACTGTTTCCCATTAATAAGCCAGTTTTTCAATGCAGCCTCCTCACTCCACCCCAAGCAGCAAACAGGAGTTCTCAGCTAGACAGATCACTGAGGTTGCTAGTAGTGCAGATGGTGGATTAGATCAGCCCCATTTTCAGAGGCTGGTGGGGCAGGTCCCCGTCTGATAGGCGCAGAAGGGGGAGGGTGCAGCGGCGGAGGGAGCAGTAACTTTTCAGAGATCCACATGCTGCATATCTTTCTTCTCTTCTGTCCGTTCCGTTGCATTGATAACAGCTTCCCCTGTGGTGACATGCTCCTATATCACCACAACTGTTTTTGCAACTGAATGGACTGAAGGAGGAAGAAGATATTCAGTGTGTGGATCACTTAGCTGTAATTTACAACTGCAAAGTAGTGGAGGAGGAGGGAGGGGTGCCTTTCTGGCTACCTATAATGTGTGAGGTGAGGGGGGGCTCGCTGACTACCTATACAGAGGGGTGGAGGCAGGCTAACTGGTTACCTATGGGGGGGGGGGGAGATATCTGCACCTGGCTATCTAATACTAGAGGCTTCTGAGGCTACCTATACCGGGGATGGCTACCGCATCGCAACAGTGTACTTAAAGGGAAGTTCCGGGGTTAATAAAAATAAAGAAGATCTACACACCTGAGGCTTCCTCCAGCCCCTGGCAGCCGTCCTGTGCCCTCGCTGCAGCTCCGCTCCCAGCCAGTGGCCTGGGGTCCCCTCCGTTGCAGATCCCGACCGGCATTTAGTGCGCATGTGCGCAGCCTCGTCGCTCATGATCGCGATCTCGTAGCCTGAAGCGTTCTAGGCAAGAGCAGAACTACTGTGCCTGTGCAGAACACTTCAGTCCACGTGAGC
This sequence comes from Hyperolius riggenbachi, assembly GCF_040937935.1. Lineage (NCBI taxonomy): Eukaryota > Metazoa > Chordata > Amphibia > Anura > Hyperoliidae > Hyperolius > Hyperolius riggenbachi. The sequence continues at coordinate 241,674,721 of NC_090652.1, read as the reverse complement.
GCGATTGTGAGTGGCGCTCGCACAGGCGCAGAAGATGCTGACCTGGCGTGGTCTGCATCTGCCACAGAGTGGACCCTGGGCGCTGGCTGGGAGTGGAGCTGCGGCGAGGGCACAGGATGGCTGCCAGGGGCTGGAGGAAGCTCTTTTTTTAGTAGATCTTTTTTTATTTAGCTTGGACCTTCCTTTTAAGTGTCAATGGGAGGCGGGGCGCAATTTTTACACTCTCGTCCTGGGAGCTATGTAGCCTAGAAACTGCCCTGGATGAGATCCTCTACAGGCATATGCATTGGGCCACAAGAATGTTCCTAGCCTCCATCTATTTTGCAACTGATAAACAATTTGTGGCACCGTCTTACCAAGCTGCGCACATCCACCAATATAGTTCCATCAAATTTCATTGCAAATCTCATTTATTAGTGAAAAAAAGTCTTTACATGAAAAATTCTCATTACACAACTGGCTGTAAGTAAATGTAACACCTGAAAGCATTTGTTAGGAACATGCGGCAAACAAATCCCATTTATAAGAGAAAGGCGTGCTTTAATGAGAAGCACTGCCACACGGTCCTCCCTTTATTGTGTTTCATTACCATTATCTGTGGATCATATAAACATTTATTAGCCTGTCAGTAAAGCCACAAACGAGGTTGTTGTAGCGAAGCAAGGTAATGAATTACTGCTAAATAAAAGGTGACACAAGTGCGTAGAGGAGCGCCTGGTATCTGGTGTGGATTTTCCATTTCAGAGGTAATCTGGTATATAGGGCCTGATTAGCAGCTCATCTATCTGTACAGGGCAGGGCTGCGTGCACACACTATTAATGAAACTTTATTGGCGTGTGAGAAGGGCATGCAAATAAAGAATGTGACTTAGATAAGCAATTGTGGACCAGTGTCTGAAGAGCTCTAGCGGGGGATCAGTGTCATCATAAGTTAGCTATGTAGTTATTGCTAGGAAACTAAGGAAAAAAGGGTCCACACTTGTCGGTAGGAAGTAAGCTTTTATTATGGACGTATCCAAGACAACCAGGCAGGCATCAGGTAGCTAACATGTTTCAGACTAATAGTCCTTAATCATAGCTATGATTAAGGACTATTAGTTCGAAACATGTTAGCTACCTGATGCCTGCCTGGTTGTTTTGGATACGTCCATAATAAAATCTTACTTCCTACCGACAAGTGCAGACCCTTTCTTCCTTCGTTCTCTGATGTGGTCCTGTTGCCCAGGTCGAGCACTGTGGTGAGGAAGTGAAGTAGAGCGGTGTTCACCCTGCCATATTCCTAGGAAAGGTATACATTTTCAAAAATGTACATGGTTCAGAGGCATCAAAGTAAAATAAAATAATTAAAAACAATTTAAATATAGAGGAGATAAGCAGAAAGTTGCCTCCTCTAAGAAAAAAAAATCAATGTTGGGTTTAAAGTGAACCTAAAGTAAAATAAACTGATGAGATAAACAATTGTAATTATCCTCCTACACCTAAAACCGACTTTTTGAGAAATCCCATGGTTTTATTTTATATGTAAACATTTACAAAGTAGATTGAATATTTTGTTGCCTCTGCTCAGTGACAGCCTATTAAGTGTCCCAGAGTTAAAATATATGAATTATTGACCTTTTTTTTATCTCTCTCTCCCCTCAGAAGTAGTATTCAGCCAGGAAAACTTTTATGGCTGTAATTAGCTTATCATTGAGGTTTACTATATCCCCGACACTGAACCGACAAGACAGAAGCTGTCACGTCCATGCTTAAAAATGAACTCTTTCAGGCAGCAAAATAAAACAAGTAAAACAGCCTGGTTGTTAAAGTGGACCCAAATTAAAAATACAAGATTTCAGAAATAAAATCTATTTTCTAAATTATAATAATAAATAGCAGCCTTTTTTCAGCTGCATGATGACAAATATAAAATATTTTTACATTTATTGGAGGAACCCCTCCCTTCCTTTCATATTGCCGGGACAGAATCCGGCAAACTGGTGGAGTAGGTGGTGTCCGGCAAAGGAGGAATCGCTAATGGCTGCCACCTGTATAACCCTAGTTATGAAAAGAGAAGGGTGAAAAGCATGCACCGAAATGCTCATAGGCTTGAAGGAGTGTTTATTTATCTTTGTATGTGTCAGAGTGATGCAACTAAATATTTTGAATTAAAAAATGTATGGTTTGGGTCAGCTTTAATACGTTTTGCACTGTACATAGACATTTATCTCATCATGTCACATGTTGCCCCAGGTGCACATTACGAACTGTAACTTTACTCATCCAAATGCACAAAACTCTCAGATTTCAATGTGTTTCTCAGGACTAGGTTCCTGCTTCTTCAGGCATACATTATAGAGCAGGCTTTCTCAACCAGGGTTCCCTGGAACCCCAGGGTTCCTTGAGGACTCTGCAGGGGTTCCTTGGCATTTTACCCCATCGTGGGGGAAGTATAATAGAGCACACTATAATAGGTGGTACTGTAACAAGAAGCACTAAATTGGGGGGCCAGCAGACAGTATAATGAGTGGCAGTGTAATAGGAGATAGTGAAATTAGCAGCCTAACCTATTTAAAGACCATGCCTCCTGAAAAATAAATGTAGGGGTTCCTCGAGACCAAAAAATTGTTTGCAGGGGTTCCTTGAGATCCAAAAGTTATTTACAGGGTTCCTCCAAGGTAAAAAGGTTGAGAAAGGCTGGTATAGAGGGAGAGTAAAATCTCCCATGAGCCATAGTGGAGTCTATTGCCTCAGTTAGATTTTCCTCTCTTTATATGCTTGAAGAAGCGGCAACCTAGTTGAGTTTTTTCTCCCATTGAGTAGGTAATTTTACCTTTACCGCCACTATTTTTAAACAGTTTTTAGTAATCTTATTTCACTTTGGCACCTCTGAACCAAGTACATAATCATACCATCTTGGGAGGAGAGTATAGCCCTCTTTCATTTTGTCTATAAATAAAGCACCTATATGACTAATGTTCAGCCCGGTGCATGTGGTTTCAGCGCACATCGCTCATCGCCACGTGCCGAAACCAGGTGCCCCATAGCTATGCTGCACTGGGTGCTCGCGGTGCTCATAGTCACATGCCCAAACCAGGTGCCCCATAGCTATGCTGCGAGGGGTGCTCACGGTGCTCATTGCCACGCGCCAAAACCAGGTGTCCCATAGCTATGCTGCGCGGGGTGCGTAAGAGTAATTCAGGGCTCCAGTGATCGCTGGACCCTGAATTACACCTCCCTCCGAGTTGCAACAACTTGGAGAGGACATGGTATTGAACACCGCCGGGGAGTTTAGCGGTAGCAGGGAGAGCCATCATTTGGCTGTCCCAGCGCTCAACTCACCCACGGTGCACTAAAACGTACGCATTCAGCCACCTGCCAGGAACGTATGGGTACAATTGTCCACATGTGTCTTTTACAGGTACTCACTAGAAGATCTGACAGCTGGGGGTGTGTGACTTTATAACTTCATGCTAAACTCCCTGCATGGGAATGAGAGGGATTTGTGTATAGTGATGCCATATGTCATAGTGCAAGGCTCATATATTGCTTGCAGGTAGAGTAACAGGTAGTATATACAAATATGCTATACTTTATGGACACTTTATGGGGGGGAAGGGTAGTGCTGGCACATCCTGTTTTTTTCTTTTTGCACTGAGTGTAGAAAATGGCTTTAAAGTGTACCTGAGATGGGGCCACCCCCCAAAAACTATAAACATAACTGGGGGCTTTCTCTAGCCCCCTCGGTCTGTTCGCTCCTTTGTCATCCTAAGTCGCCTCCAAATGGCCCTGATAAGTTCCTCCAGTCGGGGCCAGTCTGCGCTGGTGCAGTCTGGGCAGTAGTACTGCACAGTCGCAGATCGCCCCCCGTACGTGAATGCAGCGGGAGCGTGCGTGTAGCCAGGATGCGCATGTGCAGTTGGCCCCAGACCCGAGGACTTTTTGGGGTCATTTGTGGATGATCGGGGAGTTGGAAGAGGAGGGTGGTGGAACGATCAGGCTGGAGGGGGCTGGAAGAAGCCCCAGGTATGTATATTTTGTCTTTTTATTTCCATCTCAGGTTCCCTTTAATTACGGTGACCATACGTCCCGCATTGCCCGGGACGCGTCCCGCCTTCAGGGTCCGCTGTCCCAGGCTGCATGAGGTCCTGGGAAATGTCCCACTTTTAGCCGCGGGACGTCCCGGCCTCGGGATGCTGGCCACCATACGATCTCATGAAGTGGCTGCAGCGTCTGATAGACGCTGCGCCAGTTCATAGCCCGCAGCCCCGCTCCAGCCTGCATAGTCTCCGGCAGGCAGAGCAGGGCTACGGGAAGATGGCTGCCGAAGCCCTGTACTAGAGACTATTTGTGTCTCCAGTACAGGGCTACGGGTGCCATCTTGCCGTAGCCCTGCTCTGCCTGTCAGCGCGGGAGACTGCAGGAGGAAGATCTCGAAGGAGCTGCACGTCAGAGGAGAGGAGACTTCTGTCAGGTGAGTAAATGCTTTTTTTTCCAGGTGAAATGCTGCCCAAATTGCTTTTATTTTGTGCTGACATGTTGCTCACAATGCGTTTATTTTGTGCTGTCATGTTGCCTGCATTGCGTTTATTTTGTGCTGACATGTTGCCCGCATTGCGTTTATTTTGTGCTGTCATGTTGCCCGCATTGCGTTTATTTTGTGCGGTCATGTTACCCGCATTGCGTTTTTGTGCGGTCATGTTACCCGCATTGCGTTTATTTTGTGCTGACATGTTGCCCACATTGTGTTTATTTTGTGCTGACATGTTTGCCCACATTGCGTTTATTTTGTGCTGACATGTTGCCCACATTGCATTTAGTTTGTGCTGACATGTTTGCCCACATTGCGTTTATTTTGTGCTGACATGTTGCCCATTGCGTTTATTTTGTGCTGACGTGTTGCCCACATTGCATTTATTTTGTGCTAAAATGTTGTCCATTGCATTTATTTTGTGCTAAAATGTTGCCCACATTGCGTTTATTTTCTGGTGTCTGGGGTAACTGTTGCTGCATTTATTATTTAATGGTCATAGTTGGCTATGTTTGTTGCTTTGGGCTTATGGTATACTATTAAATAGCATCACACAATTTCTGCACACCCATGATGCGAAATCTCGTTTGACGACATCATGGCGTAAACACTGCTTTCTTATGCCTCGCTGGTACATCATTACATTAGCTCCGCCCATACAATGTCATAGCCCCGCCCATTTTTTTGCCGAAGCCAGGCGAAAGGGTTCAGTCGGACATAATCGTAGATTATGTCACCAGCAGGGGTGCACCACGTGCAGGTATACCTCTCACATTGTCCCCCTCCCTAACTAAACAGATGCCATCCCTAGCTTTGGATCCTGTCCTCTCGTGACCCGGACCCTCCGGCTTATCCTCTAGCATGAGTGCAACTACTTGAGTGTGGCCATGTCTTTGCAATAGCATGGAACCACTTCTGCACGATCAGATTACCGGTTATCTTTGGAAGGTCCTCGCTCTGCGACGGGGGACCAGAGGACAGCAAGGGAAGTCTTATTAGGATACAAAGGCTTTGCTCTTCCTAGGTAAGTATGTTATTTTCTACACAAGCCAAGAACACATTAAAGCCCAGGCAACTAACATATTGCAGGCTCAAATTGTCCCCGGCCCAGATAAATAGTTCTAACTTCGATGTCAAAAGACAATTTCATACATTTGTTCAGACTTTGGAGGCAATCTAAAAATGTTTTATGCCTGACATCTAAGCCTTGGGCATACTGCACAAGTCCAAGTGCGCCTTTTTGCATGTTGTACATTGGTGAGATACACATGGGATCTTGTAAAAGCAGCCTTTCTCCTTGCAGAATAATGAATGGTGTGAGGTGGAAATTCCATCATTTAAGGTCAGTGATGCCATAAAGCCAGAGTAAATATTATCTGATGTCCTTGTGATTCAACTTGAGTGAAATCAATACTATGGTCCTGACTGTAGCTCAATCTAATGAAACGTAAAATATTTTCATTCCTCTGTCAATACAAGGGCCAGCCACAAATCTCTGTTATTATACCTGGAATCCACAGATGCGGTTTGATTGAACTTTAAAGAAAAAATAGCGTTGAAATGAAACTCGCTGGGCTTAGAATGGAGAGCTGCTGAATGCTAATTACCGTAATGTTTGAAGGATGTTTACCTAGCCTAACAGTTCTTACTGTACAAAATAATAACAGAACAATATAGAGAGATGGCCATTACCAAATGGTTAGTGTAATTATACAAAGCAGCAGGGATGGATACAATACTAGTAGCTGCCCAATGCAATAAAATAATTAAAACCAGCTTATGGAGACACTCCTACTTAACTTCCTAGGTGGTAACCCCAAGTCAATCTCGGGGTGAAAAAAAGAAGCCAGAAATGGTAATCCCGAGCCTGACTCAGGAGGTATGCAGAGACAGTGCAGTGTGAAGGTGTTTCAACTCACCTCACCAGGGATCCGGATGCTAATAGCCATTCTTCTTCCTGACCTCAGAGGCTCTGGATCCCTTGGGTGAGATTGGTGTTTGTCGTCATGGCGACAGACCACAATCTTACTATAGGGGAACAGTGCCACCCGGAGGATGGAGGAAGAATTGCAGCGCTGAATCCCAGGAATGTGAGTAAGTGCAGGGCTGCCGCAGATCTCACTGCGGTATGCTTTTTTCTGTTTTTAGGGTCTAAAAGCTCATGAAAAAATTGCACTGATTTTAGAGACTAAAATCTGGAAATAATCATACCACCAGAACGACTAACACAAAAAATGTATAAAATTTTAAAGTGTACCTGAAGCAAAGAAAAGTGCCCCTACTCACAGCGGGAGGTGGAAAGCTGTCCTCCTCCGCAGTCTCGTTCCAGTGGTGGGACCCCTGCAAGTCTGCTTGTCAGCGCCTCATGCATGTAGCTCTGTCCTGCTTGGCTTTCTTTGGAAATAACCATGCTGGATCTGCGCTACTGTGCAGGCGCTAGTCGTCTGCACCACTGCAGCAGCACAGTTTCCCTGGAAGGTTTCTGGTTGGAAATCATCTCATAATGCGACGCAAATGTTTTCAGTTGAATCTTGTGAGTTTGACCCCTTCATGGCTGAGGGTATCGCGTACCCCAGAGAGGAAAACAGATTTTTTTTTCGTTTTGAAATATTCACACGCAAATAACTGCAAATATCTCTTTAACTCTTTAGCAGCTAATGTATTGAGAGGCTTGCAAGTGCTCCAGGAAAATTTATTTTAGCACTTTTTTATTTATTTGTTACATTTCCCTGCTTCTAATTAGTACTGCTGTAATGTGTATTTATGGCCACTTGTCACTAGGGGGGCAGTGTGAGACAATAACCAAGGACTTCTGATTTTAGATTCTATATTTTCTGCTCAGTAGAGAGAGATTGAAGCATTCCAAGAATTTACAGCACAGCAGGTTCTGCGGCCGGAAGTTAAAAGCAGTGCCCTTATCTCAAACGAGATAACTCTACTAAATCTGCTAATGGTTTAACTATTATGTGTGTTATTGAAAAAGTTGCACTGATTTTCTGGGGACAGACAAGGCTTTCTTTTGGTCATACATTATAAAAAAATATGTTTTAATTCATGCTTATTGAATCTGACAAAAATGAGAAAAACAAAGGGCATGATCGACAAAGCTTTTTCACCTGTTTTCCTCTGTTTTCACCTTATCTATGTTACTTGTTAACGCTCCCAAAAAGCATAAATATAATATATTAAGGTAGGAAAAGTACTATTGAAATGAAGTTTATCGGGAACAACTTACTTTGAGTGGTTATTTTGTTTGTAAATGTGCTGTTTTATCAATCAGGTGATAAATAAGTCATTCATGAGAAGTTTTGTGAATCGAGCCCTTGGGGGTTGATTCACTAAGCAGTGCTGCTACAGCAGTTCAGCTTAAAGAAGCACTATGGTGAAAAATTGTAAAATTTAAAATATGTGCAAATATAGACAAATAAAAGCTACGCTTTCCAGAGTAAAATGAGCCATAAATTAATGTTTTCCTATGTTGCTGTCACTTACAGTAGGTAGTAGAAATCTGACAGAAGTGGCATGTTTTGGACTAGTCCATCTCTTCATAGGGGATTCTCAGCAAGGCTTTTATTCTTTATAAATATATTAAATAAAAAGGATTTAAACAATGATGCTGGCCAGCTTCCCTGCTCGCTACCCAGCCACCGTATACCTCTTACTTCAGTTCCCCTTTAATGAAGTGGTTCTATTGAGCATACATATTCAATCACATCTCAAGTATAAAAAGCTGAGCAGCGCACAAAGTTTCTCGATACGTCTGTATTACCGTCATCTAGTTATCTCGGCAAGTTCTTTGGCTTCTTTCTGCAGGTAGTACTTGCTGCACACAGAAAGAACAATATCCCTCCAGAGTATATACACTCCATTTCATGGGAATGAATGCGGAAAAGAATAAGTTGCCGATCACTTAGAAGAATGAAAACTTTCCACATGTCTTTCTTGTGCTTTACTTCTTCGGCAAGTCATAAAATATGCAAACAGAAGGAGAGAGCGGTTTGGATTCTGCAGTAGCAGCATAGCTATTAGATGAGAGATCGTACGTGAAGCCTGAACTCTAGAGAAGCATATGAAGATACTGCAGGGTACCGGCACAACTATTCCATCATGTGCAACAACTGTGGCTGTAGCAAAGGTCAGAGCACAAAGATATGATTAATGCATTGACTGAATGTTCAGCTATTTATGAAGATGTTACATTCCGTCTTTATTTTGTACCGAACAAATCTGTTTATTACAAGTACTCATGCATGTTGATTGCCCTTGTTAAAGAGGAACTCCAGTGAAAATAATGTAATAAAAAAGTGCTTCATTTTTACAATAATCTATATATACCGTATAAAATCGAATGTGTGTGTTTTGTGTGTGTGTGTGTGTGTGTACGTGTATGTGCCGCGATCACTCGAAAACACCTTGACCGATTTGAACGAAACTTGGTATGCAGATCCCTTACTACCTGGGATGATATGTTCTGGGGGTCTCGCGTCCCCCTGCACACCTGGGCGGAGCTACAAGCAGCTAATCAGATTTCACCCATTCATGTCAATGGAAAAAATGTAAAAGGCTGCCATTCTCACAGTAATCAAGCCAGAGTCCCCACACTTGGCACAGTTGGTCACTTGGTGACTGAAGTTACAAATCCAGGAAAAGTGGGTGGAGCAGAAAACAGCCAATCTAATTTCAGCCATTCATTTTAAATGGGAAAATGTAAACTGCAGCCATTCTTACACTGTTAATCGCAGGGTTCTCAAACTTGGCACAGTTGGTCACTGGGAGAATGGGATTAATATTCAGGAAAGTGGGTGGAGCCTACTACAGCCAATCAAAATTCACCTATTGATTTTCAAGGGGGAATATTTAAACTGCTGCCTTTCTTACACTGTTAATGGCAGAGGCTTCAAACTTGCTTCAGTCAGTTATTAGGTGACTGGGGTCCAAATTTACTAAAGGGGTAGGGGCAAAAACAGCCAATCAGATTTCCTTGGTGGATAAACTGCTTCCATTCACACATTTTTGATGCCAGTAACCTGAAAGCTCACAAACCTGGTCATTGAGCAACTGTGTGTCAAGGTTACAAAAAGTGGGCAGAGTCAAAAACAAATTTTATTGGGAAAATATAAACTGCAGCCATTCTTACACCATTAATTGCAGGGTTCTCAAACTTTGCACAGTTGGTCACTGGGTGAATGAGATTAAGATTTTGGAGAGTGGGTGGAGCCTACAACAGCCAATAAAAATTCACCTTTTGATTTTCAAAGGGAATATTTAAACCATTCTTATACGGTTAATAGCAGATGCCTCAAACCTGGTACATTTGGTGACTGGGGTTCAAATTCAGAAAAGGGGGTGGAGCCACAAACAGACAATCATATTTGTTTAATTTCAATGGGAATATACAAAGTATTGATACCAAGGACTCCAAAGCCGATACACTTGGTAATTGAGTGACAGTATGTCAAGGTTAGAAAAAGTGGGCGGTGCCAACAACCTAATTTTTTACATGGCAGGGTTCTCAAACTTGACACAGATGGCCACTTGGTGACTTGGATTAATATTCAGGAAAGTGGGTGGAGCCTACAGCATATACTCTTAATAACAGAGGCCTCAAATCTGGTGCATTCAGTCACTGGGAGACTGCCAGACTTGGATTTAAATGTTTAATTTCAATGGGAAAATGCAACTTATTGATACCAAAGATCCCACAGCTCATAAACTTGGTCATTGAGTGACTGTATGTCTAGGTTAGAAATAGTGGGCGGAGCCAAAAACAACTAACTTTTTACATGGGAAAATATAAACTGCAGCCATTCTTACACTGTTAATGGCAGGGTACTCAAACTTGACACACTTGGTCACTAGGTGACCGGGATTAATATTCAGAAAAGTAGGTGGAGCCTACAAGAGCCAATCAAAATTCACCTATTGATTTGCAAGGGGAATATTGAAACTGCTGCCATTTAATGGCAGAGGACTCAAACCTTCTACAGTTTCCCATGTTCACATACACTTTGTACGTACAGCAGATAACAAGTAAAACATATGACAAGGGGGAAATGAAGAAGAAGAATTTGTGTGAATGGGCAATCTAAGACAAGAGAATAAGAGTATTATTGTCAAAGTATTTTGTAACCTTTTGACAGCATCTCAATGGAACATGGGAGGTTCTCTTCTGTAGTAGAATACATCAAGGTGACAGTTCACCTTCTTACCTTTTGTGCCAAGCCAAACTGAATGGGCCAGGTACTGCTGTCTTTGAAAAAAAATTCATCTGACTGGACAACCAACACAACAGGTGTAAATGGGTCTAAAATAGGGTAAAATACGCCTATCTATGTGGTTGATTCATTAAGCTATCACTTGAAAGGCAGCCTATTTGGCCAGTCAAAATGCAGGAATCTCGTCCTTTGAAGCCACTGGACCCGCCGGGGCTCAGGACGGGTTCAGTGGGGTGCCCGTTAAGTTAATGGAGCACTCCTTAAACTAATAGAGTGCTTGTTAAACTAATACAGTGCACATAAGTTACCAGTGCACGCTATGGCAGCATAGCATGCGCTAGAGATTTTTACTTTGTGCTGCTGTCATTAAGCTGCACTGCTTTAGCAATGATTAATGAATCAACCACCTAGATATCCTAATTTTACCCTGTTCCCTCAATCAGTAAGGAAGACCTGGTACTTATTTTAAGAAGTGTCTGCTGTGCCGGTTTTCCTCTCTAATCACTATATTAAGACCTTCCAGGTCCATACATGTCCATCAAATGACAACAAATGGTAAGGTGAGAATAGAGAGACAAAGAAGATGGGTGTGGCTAACATACATATAATAATGAAGCTTTGTACAATGTATTAGTTTACCAACACGTAGATATCCAGTAACAAGGAGTACTCATGGAGTAGTTTCTGTTGGTATCGGTGTCTGCCTAAATGCTAATAAGCTAGAAAACTTGGATCTCCATCCAGCTTCCTGTGTACTGCATCAGCCACTTCTAAAGGTAACTAATAAAGTTTTGTCATCCTAAAAGTTGAGATTTGGGATTACTTTTACTCTTAATCATGAATCATCATCAGAAACAAGATGCAAATATTTATTTCCTTTAAATAATTCCAGTAGCCTGGCAGTACTGCTGATCATTCCTAGCATAGTAACTGAATCTCACAAGCATACAGGTAATCTTGTCAGATTTTTGTCTGAAACATCTGAGCTGCATGCATGTTTGGAGTATATAGCAGTGATGGGGAACCTTTTGGGGACCGAGTGCCCAAACTGCAGCCCAAAAGTCGCTTGTCTATCGCAAAGTGCCCCCCCCCCGACAGTTAATGACTGATAAGGAAACAGATTACCCACCTCCTCTCCAAGACATTTAATGACAGATTGGGCAAAAGAAGTGGCCTTCTTCCTCCAGAGAGCTAATGACATATTGGGCGACAGATTACGTTCACCCCCACTCCCTCTCCCTGCACAGACAGTAGCTGGCAACGGCAAGATAATTCATGGTAACTCCATGGGCTGCTGTGGGGTGGGTGGGAGGGCAGCTCCATGGGCTGCTGTGGGGTGGGCTCCATGGGCTGCTGTGGGGATCGAGGGTGGGCTCCTTTGGCTAAGGTAGTTGGGTGGGAGGGTGGGCTGCAGTGGGGTAGGTGGGTGGGAGGGTGGTCTGAAGTGGGGTAGGTGAATGGCAGGGTGGTCTGCTGTGGGGTAGGTGGGTTGGAGGGTGGTCTCCTGTGGGATAGGTGGGAGGGTGGGCTTCGTGGGGTGGGAAGGAGGGTGGGCTGCTGTGGGGTGGGAAGGAGGGTGGGCTGCAGCGGGGTAGGTAGGTGAGAGGGTGGGGTAAGTGGGTGGGAGGGTGGTCTGCTGTGGGGTAGGTGGGTGGGCTGCTGTTAGGTAGGTGAGTGGGTGGGCTTCGTGGGGTAGGTGGGAAGGTGGGCTGCTGTGAGGTGGGAGGGTGAGCTGCTGTGGGGTAGGTGGGTTGCTGTGGAGTGGGTTGCTGTGGGATGGGTGGGGTAGGTAGGTGGGTGGGTAGGTAGGTAGGTGGGTGGGTAGATGGGAGGGTGAGCTCCATGGGCTGTTGTGGAGTGGGTGATGGGCTGCGGCTACATGGTCTGCTGTGGGGTAGGTGGAAGGGTGACTACATGGGGTTGGTGGGTGAGTGGCCTCCATGGGCTGCTGGTGGCTGCTATGGGATAGTAAACTCACATGGGGCTCCCCTCCTGTCACCATGCTCCTCCATAGTGCTGCATCTTCATAAGAAACTACTTCACACTCACTTTCCCTTGCTCCATCAGACGCTGGTGCTGCAGATCCTTGCTGTCTCCTCTGCGCTGCCGCTCGCACTGAATCACGAAGTAGTGTGAGTGGCTATGGAGAGGAGACAGCGTGGACCTGGAGCTCTAGAATCTGATAGATCCCGGAGCCAAGGAAGGTGAGTGTGAAGCGGTTTCTTCTGCAGCAGCAATGTTATGGAGAGGAGTACGGTGACATGATTGTCGCTCCTTCTCCTCTCCCTCGGCACTGCTCCCAGTCGGGCTGCAAACAGGGCGCTCCATACCTCCCACTCCAACCCTCCAGGCATGAAGGCCAGATTGTCAGCGGAGGTGATGGGACGCAGCATGTGTGCCCACAGAGTTGGCTCTGCGTGCCGCCTCGGGCACGCGTGCCATAGGTTCGCCACCTCTGGTATATAGTATTAGAGGCAGAGGATCAGAAGGATGCGTACATGTAAAACAAACTGCCTAGATAAAAGGATGCTGGATAGTGCCGCTAGTAGAATATCGGTAAAATGGCAGATACTCTACAACTTAAAGAGAACCAGAGATGATCTAAAGAAAAGCTTTCATACATACCTGGGGCTTCCTCCAGCCCCATACGCACGGATCACTCCCATGCCGCCATCCACAGCTGCCTGCAACTGTAAGAACCGGCTCCCCGCTCTGCCGTCAGTCAGAGCCAGTCTAGCATAGGAGAAGTGCGCTCTTTGCGTATCTTTGCAGCAGCCGCTGGAGAGATACGTAGAGGGCGCACTCCTCCTGCGTAGCCTGGCTCCGATGACATCAGTGACGGGAGCCTTTTGCGCATCAGGTCCCTTGTGTGGGTAAAAGAAAGTGAAGACACCTCAGGATTAGGCATCTTGTCAAGTGAAAAAGATTGCAAATAAAGTGACAGAGGTGTTACTATGATCTGCTGCATTCAGAGGCTATGAACCCAACAATCAGGGTCAAGGAGCAAAGCGCCCTCCTTTGCACAGTGATTTGATGTTAACTGTAAGATCGAGTGACAAGTCCAGGTAATAATTACATATCAGCCTGGCTACTTTTACACTTGGCCACGACACACAGGACCCAATTTACTATGGTGTAAGGTCTTTAAAGAGCATAGAGTAAAACTTACCTGGATTTAATGAAAAATGTGACTGCACGTGATGACTGCTCACATAACCTCTGCTTAACTAGTGATTTGGCCACCCTAACTATGGTCAAACAGAAGTAGAAATGCTTGCCACTCATAATCAGACAAGCTGCAGCTTTGTGGCATCACATCCTCCAACACTGTCCGTCCGTCTGTGGAAACCTTAGTAATTCAGTCACACAGGCAAAGAGGCAGAACAGGAAACAAAGGCAATATGTCCTCAGCCTATTATTAGTGTGGTGTGCCATTATGTGCAATTATTGACCTATTTTTATTACAGAAACATTAACACAAACACAGATGGACAAGAGAAATACAATTACCAAACAAAAACAGAAAAATGCCATCAACACAAATATATATTCATCTTCACATATAATTCATCTTCACTCATTTACCATCTGATTAATTAAAGGTAAAAGACCAACAAAAAAAGACCAAGTAAACGGTTTTATTGCTAATTTACTAATAGGAAAAAAAAATATTTTCGCTAAATTCCAGGGATTGTTGTTTATCTTAGTTTCGGATAATGTGTATTTATTACTGTATGTGTCTCTGTGTCTCTATTGGAAGGATTTGCAGTCACCTTCTGTCTCTGGGAGCACCTTGGAGCCTTGTTGCTTTGATATGAAAGTTGGAAGTCTAGGGACTTAAAATTTTGGACAGCAAAAAAAGCTAAAAGCTAGTCAGGGATTGTAATTTCCCCTCTATACAATTTTTTTGCTGTTCCTGTCATCCTTGGAGAGATATCACAACTTCCTGTCTGGACAGGAAGTAATGAAAATTGACAGAGATGTGAGCCTGGTAGTTTATGCTGTCTATCCTCATACACATATGGGTGGAACTCTATTGCTCCATTGCTTATACGAGTCCGGGCAGCATGGCAGCGTAGTGGGCAGCACAGTGGCATAGTGGATAATACTCTTGCCTTGCATCACTCAGTCCCCAGTTTAAATCTCAGCCAGGGCAGTATCTGCATGGAGTTTGAATGTTGTCCCCGTGTCTAGATGGGTTTTTTCCAAATGCTCCAGTTTAACCCCAAAACCCAAAAACAAACAGATAAGTGAATTGGCTTTGTTCTAGAAAAAAATGGCACTAGATGGTGGATATATGACTTTGGTAGGGATTAGATTGTGAGCTCCTCTGAGGGAAAGTTAGTGACAACAGAACTTCAGAAGATGCTGGCACTATATCAATGCATCATGATCATAATAATCTAGATAGTAAAATAATATTTGGGACCATAATATCTAAATAGAAATATCGGGAACAGCAAGTAGACATCCTCTGGATTTGACATTGTGTTTGCATCTGTGTGGCGCATCACATTCAGTTTAATACAGCCAGTCTATAAGATTATACAGCAAGAAGATATTTTGCTGTAACCATCTACCAGTTTGCACTGTGCTTTATAAGCATGCATGCAATTTAAAGGGGTCCCACATTTTATATTGCTGTGTTTATATCCCGCTTTCTATCTTGTATGTATAACTGGAGACTTTTTTTTGGGAGGGATTTGGGGATTTAAGAACTGATCTTTAAGCAACAGTCAAGAAAGATGCTCTAAGAGTGGGAAGATGATGTGGGCTAAAGGGGCCAACGTGAATGCCTGCTGTGTGCTGCTTCTCAATATCCGGCTCCAATCACACACTGCAGCAAAGGAACAAAAGCGGAGGAGAACTCCAATAGGGCATTAACTTTTATTTACAATTCATAAAAAAAGATTAAATGCACAAGATGCCCAATGGTAAAGTATTTGTCCGCCCGGCCAGTAGGTATTGGCTTCTGATGGTCTGGATGCCCGATCATACGTGGCTCACACTGTTGCTGTGCCAGTGATCTTACAACACGTTTTACATTTGATGACTGTCGCAAATGTTTAAATTTGGCATGCGCTTAATGGCAGGTCACGTGATGAAGGCGTAAGGATGCCAAATGTGAGACTGCTGGCATGCCAACAGTTATCAAAGGCACAGTTCATGTTTGATCCAGCATCCTGACCATCGGAAACTGGCGACTGCAGGCCATGGCACAGAACTGACAAACAGTGCATGATATCTTTGCTATCACGGTGCATTAATAAGTGAATTATCTTCTGACATCCGTGCTAGATTCACACATAGTGTAGTGTGATTTGCGTGAGGCAGAAGAGCCTACTGCAGCGCATCACACCACACCATTGCATGCAGATTTGTGCCTGCAGCAGATAGCGCCAACAGGAAAATCTGCATGCCCCTAACATGTATGCAAGTGACTTCAGACATCACTTGCATCAAACCCTCAGTCACATGCACACTTCCAGAAGACAGAAAGTACATCATGCAACTTTGCTGTTATGCCCATGTGTGCCACATCGCTAACGCAACAGTCTATAAAGATTGTTGCGATGCCATTGCCTACATTGCAGTAGCACGATACCGCGTGGCAACACACTGAAGCATTCTCACGTCCAGGCAGCTGCTGCACTGCTGATGCGCACTTCGGCGTGCTTGCACGGGCGATCGCGGGTGCACCCATGCATCCCTGTGCTGCCTCCTGTAGCCCAGAGATCAATAAATGGGAACATGGTTCCTGTTCATTGATCTATTTCCCCGGGAGAAAAACGCTTCCTGGAAGCGAGAAGGACCAAAAAAAAAAAAATCTCAATGTGGCCATCTTGTGGCCAAATAGTAAAACTACATCTACATACATTTTTCAATACATAAAGCACACATTATCACATTTAAAATTAATTGTTTATTTCCCACACCAAAAATTACATAAATAAAATTTTTAATGGAAAAAAAAATTACAATTAAAAAAAACAAACAAAAATAAAACATAAATAGTCTGAACTTTTTAAATATGCATGTGAAGAAGGTATATTACGAACATATTTTAAATGATAAGCTTGTAAATAGTGATGGATGCAAAACTGAAAAAATGCACCTTTATTTCCAAATAAAATATTGGCGCCATACACTGCGATAGGGCCAAAATGTAAATGGTATAATAACCGAGAAAAATGGGCAAATAAAATACATATGCATATTCAAGGTTTGCACGCTCGGACTCTTCAATCTGTCTGTGGGAAGAGCCAGCAGAGTGACGTAACTGGTGGAGGAGTGTAGGAAGCGAACGAGCAGCGTCCAGCGTGTCAGCGTGCTAGCATACTTTGCTGGTTTAATGTTTTGGTTGACAACGACGGTTTAGGCAGCAGATGGTTATAGAGCGGCCACTCGGGGATTGGGCCCACCTGTACCTTTTTGTAAGCCTATGAGACGCTCGCCAAACTTGCTGTAAAGCTTTTATTGAAGACTTTTATAATTTTTTAATAAATGATCTGCACAATTGGAAGCGGTTTCCCCCTTTTCCTTCCTTCTTTTTGATTCACATGTGGATGTACATGGTGGTGATCTGAATTGGGAAAACGAGGAAATACGGAGGAAGAAAGCAGCTTGCCAGAGAGGCGACGGGGGTACGGGGGGGGGGGGCATACACTTCGGAGGCGTGATTTGGTTGGTCAGACCAGAGGATCTGGTGAGTCATATCCTGAAGGGGGGCCTGCATTGTGTTGTGTACAGACAGATTGAAGAGTCTGAGAGCGCAGAACCCTAGACTATGTTTTCTGAACTTGGACTCTTTCTTGTAATAATATTGCATACAAGTTGGTGCATTATCTTAACAGATGTGTAAGACACACATTTTAAGTGACGACAATAGGATACACTTTTATCTGTCCAGTCACTTTGCATATGTGAATTATAGCGAGCGCTTTGTTTTACATATTTTATAAATATAATACATAGGTTTTAATTATGGTAGTATGTAATATTTTAAAGCTATAAAGGACGAAAAACTGAGAAATAATGATTTTTTTCCATTTTTTTCTTAATATTCTTGTGAAAATGCATTTAGAAAAAAATAAGGTACTTATCCGTTAGCCGGGCGCATCCTCTAGGTGGCGACAAAACTCCACCAGAGTTACATCTTTCCCTACTATCCATGTCGGCCTGGAGGGGGAATAGTAATTAGCACCACCTGCCGGATGCGCCCGGCTAACGGATAAGTACCAAAAATAATTCTTAGCAAAATGTACCACCTAAAATTGGTGGCGGAAAAAAACAAGAAATCGATCAATTCACTGTGATAATTAGTGGTAAAAATATTAGCAAATGAATGGGGGATGAAAATTGCTCTGTTGCATAAAATGAAAAATCCCTGCAGGCTGAAATGGTTAAATAAGCCTGAATAAGTATTTCAGTTTATTAAAACTACTAAGTAATATTTAGAAATCATTTAAACACAAATACTGAGTACTTCCAGCTAATATAGATGTGCCAAGCGGCACTTGAGATGATGTTATTCACAATGGGGGTTACTGAACAAACTGGTGGAGCAGAGTGTTCTTCACACACAGATAGTTATGCAATTAGAACTCTTTACCGAAGAAAAACATGCAGAGATAAATCATGCACTAACATCAAGTAATGCAGCTTACTTAGAACAGAGAGGAACACAGAATGAACACAGGAAATCACAATACCATAGAGATCACTGAATCATTTTACAGACAGCAACATCTTGTGGTTGCTTTACGATACTGCAGTTAAGGTGATAATGTTGTTAAACCTCTAACACAAATATCATCTTTCATAAAGGTGTACCTGTTGTAACAATGTTGAGAAACACGGATCTAACTCAGCAGAACACTGACTGCAAACATCCAGACAGCCGTCCCTAACAAACACTAATCTATCACCTGGAACTATTGCAGAAAATCAGTCATTTTCGTCATTTTCAGGCAATGAAAGTCTAGTGCTTGAAGCCTAGCATCTGAAAACATGCAGTCCTAATAGGCCTGTGTCACACACATAGATTTGTAGCAGCTATAAATCTCCATTTACTGCTAATGTGTAAAGGAATAGCTATCAACGCTGCCTGTCACATTAGCAATAAATTGCAGCTGCATAGGCTTGTGTTGCTGTCATCTACAAACCGCTGCTTCAAAGTGGCTGGTGTTACACAAGTCGTTCTCAGATCCGGGTGATGAGAGACGCTGTGTGAGTATCGGATCAATCAGGATGCAGGCACATACAAAATGGCTGCAACTTGGGACATGAAAATGTCAGGACAGAACATCATGTCTATCTCTGAGGTAATTAAAAAATGTGTGCATGTGTGTGAGGGATGGGGCATGTGGGTTACAGAAACATAGTCTGCCTTCGCCTTGGGTGTATTCTGGACTCTATCGTCTCTGTGGTGGAGAGTGGAGCAGATGGAAAGGAAAAGCAGGTCCTGGAAACATTGAATGACAGCTCAGCTTTAGGAGGGAAACATAAGCATTGAGGCAACATTACTTTGAAGAGATAAGACTAGGCTGCTGTAATTGCTCAGCTGGCAATCTTGTCGTGAGCACCGGTCACCTGTAGGATTGCAGCTCTCTGTGGAGCTTTCTTAATGAGACTGGGCAGCTGGTCAGAAGCTCATCTTCCAGCAACAGAGGTCATGAGGTTTCAAGTCTACAAAAAACAAAAACCCACGTCCAGTTCTCAAGAGACACACAATGGTGCTTCACTAAACATGTATGTGTCCACGGGGCATGTGTCTCATCAGACAGGTATCTTGTTGTCATTATTGTATAGCAGACCTTGTCACACAGCAGTAGATCAGAGTGTAAGGTTCTCGCGGCGGAAGCCTTTACCTGGCTAACCGTAAACCAGCCTGAGGGCAGCAGTTCTCTCAATATTTTATGTTCTGTTGCCACACAACTAGCACATGACACACAGGTTTGACAGCAAATGCATCTTCTACAGGCTAAGCACACAGGTGTTTTGCATTAAAGGGGCACTATGGCGAAACATTTTAAAATTTAAAATATGTGCAAACATAGACAAATAAGAAGTACATTTTTTCCAGAGTAAAATGAGCCATAAATTACTTTTCTCCTATGTTGCTGTCACTTACAGCAGGTAGTAGAAATCTGACAGAAGCAGCAGGTTTTGGACTAGTCCATCTCTTCATGGGGGATTCTCAGCAAGCCTTTTATTCTTTATAAAGATATTCCCTAAAAAGCATTTAAACAATGATGCTGGCCAGTATTAACCTGCCTGGCGTTCTATTAAGATCGCCAGGGAGGCTGCGGGAGGGTTTTTTTTTAATAAAAAAAAACTGAAAGTTGGCTGCATGAAAGCCCACTAGAGGGCGCTCCGGAGGCGTTCTTCCGATCGCCTCCGGCGCCCAGAATAAACAAGGAAGGCCGCAATGAGCAGCCTTCCTTGTTTTGCTTACATCGTCGCCATAGCGACGAGCGGAGTGACGTCATCGACGTCAGCCGACGTCCTGACGTCAGCCGCCTCCGATCCAGCCCTTAGCGCTGGCCGGAACTTTTTGTTCCGGCTACGCTGGGCTCAGGCGGCTGGGGGGACCCTCTTTAGCCGCTGCTCGCGGCGGATCGCCGCAGAGCGGCGGCGATCAGGCAGCACAAGCGGCTGGCAAAGTGCCGGCTGCGTGTGCTGCTTTTTATTTGAGCCAAATCGGCCCAGCAGGGCCTGAGCGGCAGGCTCCGGCGGTACTGGACGAGCTGAGCTCGTCCAGACCGCCCAGCAGGTTAACAGGTAGACTGGTGTTTTTATTCCAATGCGTAAAGTACAATTTCAGCCAACACGTTTATTTTAGCTTCAAAAAGAGTTGGAAACCACTGTTATGTTTTTATTTCTGATTTTGTCCTTATTCGAGAGAGAGTTCTTTCTTTCTAAGAACAAAAAGTGATAAAAATCTCTCAAATGGGAAAATAGAAAACAAATACTTTTCTTAGTCCAGGAGGATTTTTTTTTTTTAATTGCTGTTTTGCAGATTCCACTCAGTGAAGTCCATTGTCAGAAAACAGAAAATGAGGAGAAATCTTCACATAGGCCAGAAACCTAGACAGCAATAGAAACTTGATTCTAGTCCTTCTCTGTTCTACCCAAACAAACAAACAAAAAAACAAAGCAAAAAATTAACATGCAATTTTCCATTCTCTAATCTTCATTTTTCTTTCTTAACCACTTGCCGACCGCACACTCATAACGTGCGTCGGCAAAGTGGCAGCTGCAGGACCAGCGACGCAGTACTGCGTCGCCAGCTGCAGCCTAATTAATCAGGAAGCAGCCGCTCGTACGAGCGGCTGCTTCCTGTCAAATCACGGCGGGGGGCTCCGTGAATAGCCTGCGGGCCGCCGATGGCGGCTCGCAGGCTAGATGTAAACACAAGCGGAAATAATCCGCTTTGTTTACATTTGTACGGCGCTGCTGCGCAGCAGCGCCGTAAGGCAGATCGGCGATCCCCGGCCAATCAGCGGCCGGGGATCGCCGCCATGTGACAGGAGACAGCCTGTCACTGGCTGCACAGGACGGATAGCGTCCTGTGCAGCCGGATCTCCAGGAGGGGGCCAGGTAGGAGAGGGAGGGGGAGGATTTCGCCGCGGAGGGGGGCTTTGAGGTGCCCCCCCCCGCCACCCACAGCAGGCAGGAGAGATCAGACCCCCCCAGCACATCATCCCCATAGGGGGGAAAAAAGGGGGGCAATCTGATCTCCCTGCCTGCACCCTGATCTGTGCTGGGGGCTGCAGAGCCCACCCAGCACAGATCACTCAAACTAGCGCTGGTCCTTAAGGGGGGGTAAAGGGTGGGTCCTCAAGTGGTTAAAGTGTACCTGTCGGGCATAAACTCAAAAATCAATTCTTAATTTTTATCTGGTAAACAAGTAATATGGATGCTAACCAGGCAATGCAAAAGTTAAAAATCACTCTTATTTTTCTTCTCCATAAAAGATCATTCCCCAGTTTCCCTGGCTATTATTTGGTACATCTGCCGCACAAAGGAAGTTGCAGGGCATGCTGAGTTTTGTTTTTTTCTTCTTTACTTTCCCCTCAGACAAAACGAATGCAGCCTGATTGTCTTCTTTCCCTCCTGTTTTCCCCTCCCACACCTCTGTTCCTATCTGATTGGCCAATATTTCTCATGCTGAGACAATGCACTTTCTAATGCAGAGCTGGGTGGGAGTGTCTGATGACTGGGAGGAGGGCGGGCAATGCATACACAATCAGGCAGAGTAGAGTAAGGGAGGAAATGACTCAGGATTGGCTTCAAGATAGACACAGTTAAATGGAGAATCATAAGAAGGATTTTTACTATAAAAAAAATCACTAAAATCACATGGACAGTGCAACACATATGTTATGTAAGTAGAGCAAGTATTTATCTACTTATATATGTTTTTTTTATTATCTGAGAACACATTATAAATCTTGTCATTTCCATCTTCTCCTTTTTGTGTGATAAATAGGGATGCTTATTTGTATTCTGCAGAAATGAAGTTTTCCGCATTTTCGATCGGAACTCAGAAATCAGATTTATACAGGACCGCATTTCCGCAACTCGGTAATTTTAGCCCAATTACAGAATTCGGAAGCAATGGACCAATCCGAGAATGTAGAGTCAACTTAGAAGTATTTGACCAATCAGAGAATGCAAAAAATGACCAAAAAAGACTCCTCGCGAATTGGAAAAAGGAAATCCGCGGAATTGGTAATCGACATGGGAGGAAATCGTGGAATCGGGGAGTGGCATTTTTCACCATCAAAAACGTACACAGCATTAACATCTTTAATCAAGCTGTAAAAATGTGTAGTTTAGAATGGAAATAAATTATGTAGATTTACAGGCAATACAAGTAATATAGATCACACCTTTCACAATGCACATTAGGGTGGGTCAGAAAAATCAATAAACCAAAGACAAGACACAAT
Source organism: Hyperolius riggenbachi (assembly GCF_040937935.1). Classification (NCBI taxonomy): domain Eukaryota; kingdom Metazoa; phylum Chordata; class Amphibia; order Anura; family Hyperoliidae; genus Hyperolius; species Hyperolius riggenbachi. The sequence goes on along the minus strand of NC_090652.1, from coordinate 241,652,039 downwards.
AGGAGAGAAAACCATGCCCAGCATGTCTACATTTACACATGAAATACAGAAAAAAGATAAGATAAGATGGAACTGCAGTAACAGCTGCTTAGCATCTTAGTAGCTCCAATATAGTTGTCAGGGGACCACTATCACAAGAACTGTAAAATGCATACATATAACATGTACATTTCTTCCAAAGTACAATGCACAATAAATCACCGTATTTGCCGCCGTATAAGACGCTCCGGAATAAAAGACGCACCCAGGTTTAGAGGGCAAAAAGCAGGGGAAAAATATATACTAATTCTGGTGTGTCCATATTCCAGGAGTGTCTTATAATGGTGTCCCCTTCTGTCCTCTTTGATCTCCTGTGTTTCCCCTTCTGCCCCCAGGTGTACCCTGTGTATCCCCAGGTGTCTTCTTCTGACTCTGGATGTCCCCCCCCCCCCACCTTCTGCCCTCTGTGTGGCTGCTCTGTCCAGCTTCTGTCCCCAGGTGTCCCCTGTGGTGTTGTCCTTTTCTGTGATTACCCCCCCTCCTGACCCCTGTGTAGCCTCTGTCCAGCCCCCTTGTCTGTGTGTCTCCCTGTGTATTACATGTCCCCCCTCTCCCTGTGTGGTCTCTCTGTCCCTAGTCTCCGCTCGTGTATTAATGTCCCCCCTTCTGTCACCTATGTGGCCGCTCTGACAAGCCCTGTATTCTGTGTCTCTGCTCCTGTGTATGAAGTCTTTACTTCCGTCCCGTGTGGCTGCTTTGTCCCGCCCCCTAGTCGGTGTCTCCCCGTGCCTGAATGTACGGAAGGAAAGACTTTATACACAGGAGCAGAGACACAGAATACGGTACTTTTTTCCCTATGTTTCTTACTATAAGTGTAGGTAGTAAAAAGCTGACAGATTAGACAGATTTTAGACTGGTCCATCTTCTCAAGGGAGATTCTTAGTATTAAAGGATCTATACAAAGATGTTGGCCAGCCTCACTGCTTGTTTGTACACTATTTTGGCAAATGGACTGAGCAACAGCCATTCATTAAGGGCTTTGAGGTCCAAAACCTGTCAGATCTGTCAAACTTTCACTACCTATTGTAAGTGACAGCGACATAGGAAAAAGGTAAATTATAGTGCATTTTACATTGGTCGCTTTATGAGAAAACCAGATTCTTTGGAGATATAGGCCTCGATTCATCATTGTCTTTGCGATAACTTTTTCCAGTTCACTAAATTACCGAATTCGAAGTGTATCGATTTCTAGTTGTATTCATCAAGGTTTTTCCGCATTCGGTGTAAATTCGATAAAGTGCTAATCATGTGACGCTCGGTGTAATGGAGCGCACACGCAGCAAAAAGGGGACAGCGTGCTTCTGCGCCTGGCACTATGCGCCGGCCAGAAGCGAAGGGGGAAGGACATACTGCGCACACAGGGCGCAGTATGTCCGGGGTAAAGTTCAGTAAAGTCGCCGGATACCGGCATGGATAATCTAAGAACGGCGGCAGATGGAGGGGGGCTGGAGGAAATGCAGGTATGCGCTCATTACCCCCTACACAGTGCGGCAATCAATTTTACCACAACCGTTCGGTTGTGGTATCCTTTAATGTTTCTAATCTGACTTCAAAGCACATAGGAAGCAATCATCCCCAGTGACTGCTTGAGAACTCCACCTACTGGCTCTAGCTGGTACATACAAAATATTTTTTATGTAAAATCCCTATTAACTTATTGAACAAAACAAACAAACATTTTATCTAGGACCACATGAAATAATTAAAACAATATACAAAAAACAACAGCAAACAACATTTGTAAAGCATTTTTCTCCTGTAGGACTCAAAGCATGGCTCAGACCAGTAATTGGTTCAATGGTAAATGTGAATGCGGTACAGAGCAACTTCAATAGAGTTATTTCCTTTGAAATAAGTGTGCAGCTTTTTACTTTAGTCAGCAGAACTAATGCTGTAAATTATTGGAATGCTTTGATCTCTCTCTGCTGAGCAGAAAATAAAGACACTAGAAGCAGAAGTCCACTGTTATTGTCTCACACTGCCCTCTAGTGACAAGTGGCCATACATACACATTACAGCAGTACTCATTAGTATCAGGGAAATGTAACATATAAGAAATAAAAAAAATGTGCTAAAATAAATTGGCCTGGAGCACTTGCAAGCCTCTAAAAAAGTTGGCTGCTAAATGCATATATGCCACATTTGTGACTTTTGCATGACATCCTTGATACCTAAATACAGTGCACTCAATATTTAGGTAAATCCAGTGAAGTTTGTAAAACATTTAACGCATGTTTACATGATGGATGTATTAAACGTCTTTGACAACTAAAGTCAAAGTAAAAACACCCCTGTAAGCAAACATATTACTCATCCCTGTTGATGAAACATTGATTTAAATCCAAAAGAAAACAGCTTTTGATGAGATGAAACCCAAAATCAATTTGCTCTTTCCAGTTACGAAAAAAAAAATCAATTCCCCCATTTGGAGCGGAGAGTGGAGAGGCCTCCCCAGCTAGCTGCAAGCTTCCTGCACTGCAATTCTACGCACAGAGCACTTACCAGGGAACCTGTTATTCCACTTCTCAATCTAATAAATGGCGGGTACAACGCACTTTATATAAGGAGGATTTCGTAGCACTAGAAAATGTCTCCTAAAAGGGTATTTTAAGGGCATTCTAGGAATAAAAAGAAGCCATTACCAGGTTTATGCGAACCTTAACTCAGAACTTCCTATCTGCTCTAAAAGATAAGCAACAGTGTCATAAGCTTTACAGAAAAACATTTATTTGTTGCAGCTGATAGAAATCCTGCAATAAATCGGAATTATATCTACTTCCTGCTTTCATGGAAGCAGACATATTGTTAACATCCTGTGTTTACAAGTTAGCTGCTCTGATGAGGCAGCCAGCTGACACAGCTGAGAGATCAAATTACTCTAGTGATTAGACACAAATGAGGGGGAATTAGACAGGCTAAACTCTCTAAATACATAGAGGGTGCATTTCTCTATGTTTTCCTTCTGTCCTGTGCAAGAGTTCAGGTCCTCTTTAATAAGTTAGTGGACAGAACGCAGGTGAAGTGCTTCTAACCCTAGAAAAGCAATCTGTTTTCAGGTCATTGTAGTCAGATCTGTAAAAGATCAATTCTGATTATTTGCAGTGGTTTATTGGACTGTACAGGTTACACGCACAGGTTATTAAATAAGCCTGTGTGTGTAATATTAGTATTCTTCTGCTCATTGCTATAGTATATGACCTGAAGCTACGCACAGACATCAAGTTCTATTTACACAGGCATCAAGCAATATTCACTCCTCTTGTCTGTTTGCAGATGGATCAGGCAGCAGTGTTACCTCTGTACATCATCGGTGATAACCCTGCCTTGTGGATTAATAAGGCTGCATTTGCCTGACTGATAACTGATGTATTTTCCCCCAGGATGTCTTTTCCTTCTCTCAAATCAAATTAAGAAAATGCACATCAAGAAGTGGAGAAGAGCTGGTGCTGGGTATTCTGTAGCAATCCAAATCCAAGAATCAAAAAGGGGATCCGCACACAGACTTCTTAAGGAACAATTAAGTTTACTGTCCCAATGCATACATAAAACAATTATGATTCATCCAATCTGACGATCCTTTTGGGGCCAGATAGGTCCCCTTTGTCAAGGCACAAACAGACAAAGCATGGATCAGGCAGCAGAGGTACCTCTGTACATCATCAGCGATAACCCTGCCTTGTGGATTAATAAGGCTGCATTTGGCTGACTGATAAGTGATAACTGATGTATTTCCCCCCAAGATGTCCTTCCCTTCTCTCACCCTTCCTATCTCAATCGACTTATCTTGGTCTGGCCTGACGGTTATGGTTTGTTCAGTTATCTAAGTGCTTAACATGCATGCAGACTATGAGGTACCATATTTTTGGCATATAAGACGCTCCAGACATAAGACATACCTAGTTTTAGAGGACAGAATCCAGGGGAAAAAATATACCAATCCTGGTGTGTCCATGATCCAGGAGCATCTTATAGATGTTCTTCCTTAATTATTTTGTCCCCCTTGTGCCTCATTTGTCCTCCTGTGTTCCCATGTGTCCCCCATGCAAGGGGAGACCTTGTGTGATGCAGCCTGAACCACGTGCGTCAGACGGCCTCATCCAAGGGGCGGCATCCAGCCCACCCAGAATTCCTCCCGCCTTCGTCCCTGCGCTGGCGGCCCCCCCCCTCTACAGAGTCCCCGCATCACCTTCGCTGCATTGCCTGGCACCAGCACGGCATACTTCAGAGAGAGACCTCAGATTAGCGGTGACCCTTAGTGGAGACAGGAGAGCGGTGCCCTTACTAGCGATGCGTTACGCGTATACAGGAAGTGCTTACTTCCTGTATACACACCACTACAGGGGCACCACTCTCCTGTCTCCACTGCAGCTCACCACTGATCTAAAGTCTTTCTCTGAAGTATGCCGCGCCGCCATAACCACTCCTAGAAACTTACATCATAACTAAGTAGTCATATCACCCATATCACTAATTAGGCAGTGTGCCTGCCCCTCTGAAAAAAAGAATTAGGTAGCATATCTCTAAACACCATAATTAGGCAACATGTCAGCCGAAACGACTAATTAGGCAGCATATCCACCCAAACAACTTTATTAGGCAGCAAGTCCCATCCAAACAACATAACTTGACAACATGTTTTCCACAACAATATGATTTGTCAACATACTCCACAAAACAACATTATTAGCAGAACATCCACCAACCAACATAACTGAGTAGCGTGTCCTCACAAACAACATAATGAGTCAGCATTTACCCCAAACAACATAATTAGGCACACAACTGAGTAGCGTGTCCACACAATCAACATAATGAGATTGCATTTACCCCACAAATATCATAATTAGGCACACAAACAGGTGGTGTGTCCCTAAAGCACAATTGAATAGTGTACACCAAAACATGATTAGACAGTGTGTCCCTCAAAATATTAAGCATCGTGTCCCCTAAAAAATAATTAGGAAGTGTGCCCTAAAAATAAATAAGCATGGTGCCCCTAAAACATAATTATGTGGAGTGTTACCCAGAGATATGGTCTATCATCTGATATGTTCCAGGCAAAAGTTGCAAACATTTGCTGCCTAATATCTGGGCCAGTTTTTCAGGATCACAGAATGTTCTGCAACGCATCCAGAGAACTTAAGTTGCCTCACACACTTGAATTAAAAAAAGCATGCATGCAAGTTGCATGACTAGACTTAAGTCAGGTGAGCTGATCTGTATATTTGTCCATTGTTCATTTCAGTCAGTGGCTGTTAGTATTGGAGGCGGAGCATCTAGCAGTCTCCACATGCCTCTCACTGCAGGAACACTTTAAATAAAAGAAACATAAATTAACAAACGGTAAGAGCACCTACTGTGTTAAAATTTGGGAAGAGACCAACGCCAGGACTGTTATCCATTGGAAATGACACAAATGGTTTCATATCCAGGGACGGCTGCATCATGAGGCTGGGGGTCCGTACTAGTGCAGGCAGAGTAGTGCTGTGACATGTACCCCCTGCAAGACAGAAACAGAATGTTAAATTCACATGAACAACATGACTTATTGTAGCCCAGCCCCCCTTATACCTATTGTAAAGACAACAAATCCAAAATGACTGTGTAAATGTAGCATTAAAGAGGAACTGTGACCAATGATTGAACTTCATCCCAATCAGAAGCTGATACCCCCTTTTACCATCAAATCTTTACCATCAGTGACATCTGTATGGCTGATATTGGTCCTGACATCACCCTGTGGGAGCCTTGCAGCATTTTGGGAAATAACGTCTGTTTCCAGCTGCCAAGCAAACAGTACCTCCCTCTGTGCATAGGTATATCTACAAAAAACAAACGCCAACCGTTTAGCCTATCGCATTGTTAGGGTACGTGGTTATAGATAATGGCAATTGGTGCCGTCTGTTTTTTTTCATGTCTGCCAGTAGTAAATATGATTACGTGCAGGAGTCTGAATGTGGTTCAAACAATATGAACAATTTACATGGCAAATATCAATTACTTCTTGATCTCTCTTCTAACTTCTCACTTTTCAATGTATTGATTTATTTTTTCCCCTTTTCACTAAAGTTTCTCTTTAAATTATGCTTGATGCTACACATTATCTGTAATGGTTTTTAACAAACAGAATTTTTCATTTCAGTTACTCCTCTTCACACAGGAATTAGATACTGAAAACTTTGCCAGTGTTGCAATAAATGTCTGCATTATCTTTGTGAAATTATTCTTATTACTTCCAACAGTACCACGGGTGCATTTCTGACATGGTTTTGCACAGAAGCTTGCACTACCAGTTGGTAGTCTGGAGCCAAGAAAAGCTTACATAATCACAATATAATGTATTAGTCTCAGATTCTGAATGCATTACTGCTTGATATGTTGCATTAGTCTTGGTTTCCTACCTATAAAAGAATTTTCATTTGACAGTGTAAAGAGAATATTTTAGTGAATTTTAGTGAATACAATAGAATCTGGTTATAGTAAACTCTGATATGTGGGCAGCACGGTGGCGTAGTGGTTAGTGCACTCGCCTTGCAGCGCTGGGTCCCTAGTTTTAATCCAAGCCAGGGCACTATCTGCACAGAGTTTTCTATGTACTTTCCATGTCTACGTGTGTCTCCTCTGGGCACTCCGATTTCCTCCCACATCTCAAAAACATAAAGATAAGTCAATTGGCTTCCCCCTAGACCATACATGTCAAACTCCAGCACGTGGGCCAAATCTGGCCCTCAGAGCCATTCAATTTGGTCCTCAAGTGGTCTCCCCACTTTACATTATGTTTGGCCCTCTCTGGACCACCAGGGAATCTATATTGCAGGTGAAGCCCTAGAACACCAGGGGTAGCACAAAACACTAGGGAACTGTATAGGGGAGAGTTGGGGGTCTCTAGACACCAGGGAACTGTTTAGGGGAGGGAGGACCACTAGGCACCAGGGAACTGTATGTGGGTTGGAGAGGGGCCATAAGACACCAAAGAACTTTAAAAAGGGAGGAAGGTCGCCAGTAGACATTGTGGTTGGCCCGCGACTAGGTCCCTGTGTACAATTTCGTCCCACTTTGCATTTGAGTTTGACACCCCTGCCCTAGACTATGATACATACACTACATAATAAATACATAGATATATGACTATGGTAGGGATTCGATTGTGAGCCCTTTTGAGGGACAGTTCAGTGACAAGACAATATACTCTGTACAGCGCTGCAGAAGATGTCGGCGCTATACTGTATAAATACTAAATAATAATAATAATATAGGAAACCTCTGGATATAGTAAACACAGTCCTCAGGTCCCAGCTAATGCATCTGTATAAATATACAATGTATGACCAATTTTGATATAGTAAACTCAGAAGTTTATTAGAAGTTAAACTACTTTTCCTAGTCCCTTGGAGTTTACTACAAAAGGAATATACTGTATATATGTTCTCGCTTATATTCAGCCCTTTGTATAAAAATGTGTACACATGTCCAACAAAGTGCATGACAAACACCACGACATGATCGACCCCCAAGACAAAATGTTTACACTACTTGTATTTTCCGCACACCAACCAACTGAATGACCAGCTGATTAACATACAGCACGTGCAAGCGAAATGAGGGACTGTACAACATGGGCGCATTCAAAACAAGTACGACGTTCTCATGATGTTGTACACATGTGGCCAACTGCACGATATCAGCTCAACAGACGTGTGAGTTGATCAGCCAGTTGGATCAGGCAAACCGCTTGTTATCAGTGATTAGCTACGCATACACATGCCTGACTGTTGTGCAACAGACCAAAATCAGACGACAATCAGGTGGTTTTGTTGAGCACGTGTACAGGGATTGAAGGGAAATTGTAGAAAAAAAGACAATTGGATAACAAATTTACTAGCAATTATATATTGGGGCTGATTATCCAAAAATATTTAAAGAATCATTGCTAATATTTAAAGAGTCATTGCACCTTCCTTATCCTTACTTACCTATCTCTCCTTGGGGTTGATCACTAAACTATGGTAAAATTGTCTATGCAAAGCAATTCTCAAGCAAGGCTTCAATAGCGCACACTCTGCTATTTGTGCAACATGCAATATACTAGGTATGCATGCACTGTGAACATGGTGCAAGTTGCACTATGTGAGCAATGCACATGACGTTTCTTGTATAAACACTGTCAGAATTGCTGTGTGCTTAATTCAACTATAGTTTTTGGTCATTTGGTTGACCTCAGAAAGGAAACTGAACTCAAAGGTCCATTGAGAGGGCTAGAGTTCATGGACCCTTGACTTCAGGTTACTCTTATTATAACATCTTTTTAATTTAAAACAGAAGACAAAGGTCCAAGGATATTAGCATTATCAGTTGACCTGCAGTCCAACATATGTTAATTTAATACTGAACTGACATCAAAGGTATCTCAATTTCAATGCGCAATAGCACTAATAAAATCAATAGGACAATTGTTTTTTTTACCAGTGTTACAAATTCTGTAATCTTTATCTACAAGTTTTCTTTCTCGCCTTTTCTATGAAATAATTATACAGCACCTCCTATGCAAAAAATTACTTAAAATAAATTGTACTGTAAGTGAAAGTTGATTATTGTATTGTCACCTTGAGTTTAGGTAGTTACCACTGGTTAGATGGTCAAAAGGTGTTATGCAAATATGGTAAAACTAATATAAAGGCCTTAAAGGTATAAATCTTTTCTCATACGTTATCTCACTTTTACTTTGGAGTTTCGTAATTTTGAGTTGGAAGTTGTAAATCACAGAAATCTGATGCATACATTTAAGAAGCTACATGAAATTACATTTGTTTAATACACAAATGTTTTTCGCATTCTCAAGGGACATGAATGAGGCAGTTCGAAGTAAAAATTCGAAACGAGGATGCGAAAATTCAAAGCAAAATTGTAGCTTATTGTGAACATATTTTTGTAAATTTTTCTAACCGTCTTATGTAGAGTACAAAAATGTATTTGCAATAAATTACAATTTCCTGATTTTTCAAAGCAAACTCAATATCTGTGAAATTTTGAATTTGTTTGAAATTGTGTGCAAAACTTTGGAATTCCGTCAGATTCGCCATTCTGACCATTCCTAATTCTTAGTTTTGCTTTTTACAGTAGACACCATGCAGATTCCTAGAGGAAAAAAAATAATGGTCTTGATACAGAAATGTTTTCACTTGGTAATTTTAATGATAGACATGTCTTTTATCATCACACTGGAGAAATTGGAAAGGGATAAATCCTTAATTACACATTGAGCATATGGAACTGGATAGGAATGAAAGACTCGGCTAAGCTTGTAGCTGCAGTACTGGTCACAAAGAATAAAACTCAGCAGCAGAGGGAGGAGTTGGAAAGGGTCAGGTGAATCCCTCTCCAGGCAGCTTTTCTCAAGGGCTCCGAGTCATGTGATCAACTATTCCAAAAATAACTTATCTAGAAAAGTTGAATTAAACATGGAAAAAAATTGAGTAACAACACAGTCTCCAATTCCCCTTTAATAACAATGACAAATTTGCAGAGGAGTACTGGGGTTTTGGTGTGTAGGTGTCAGGTGCACATTAACAATAGAAAAAGCAAGTACTCAAATACATTTTTCTTTTACTAATCAGCGAAGCCTAAACATTTGAAAACTGCATAAAACTAATTAATTAAGCAGAGTATTATTCTTTAACACAAAGTTGCCATGTTACACAGCTTGAAAAAAAAGTGCCGTGCTTTTAGAGACAGAGAATTTCCCAAAGGAAGATTATTATAAAGAGTAGCAAAGTTCTGATTGGGTTATTCTGGGACGGGAAACTTATCTACAGCTCCCTCAGCTTTGCAGACAAAGAACGCACTATATTTAGGATGCGGCGCACAACTTTAATTATAAGTAACTATTGGAATAAAACGTAAGCAATCAAGTAATATAAAAGAACTGAAACATTCATTATAAGGACATTCTCGCGTCGCAAGAAAAAATAATGCAGAGTAATTGGCTTCCTTAGAAAGATTCAATACCATTTAAGAGAAAAATTGTATTGAACAAATACATTTTCCGGCGAAATACTGGCATTAGCACGCGGGAATTGTTTTGCATAATTAACCACCGGTCATGTGACTCTTTCCTTTCATAACCACTTTGCAAATGGCAGAAAAGGGAAAATAATAAGTATTATAATTTTGATTGTTGCTTTGAAATAAATGGAACTACAGTAGTACATTTTTTCCCCCAAAATTTTTCTTTTCTTTTATATCATTATATTAGGGGTTTCTAATCATCTGATCTAGCATGTATGCCATAGTGCACAAACTAGTCTAGTAGCGGCTGCTCAGCAGTACTAATTCTGACAAGTGGAACCCTATTCACTCCTGAGATACTTTGGATTAAAGAGAGAAAAGCTGTGAAATATAAATACCAACACATTCCTATTAGAGAAAGCAGTAAAGCAGTCTAAAGAGCAAAGGTAAGGTTAAAAAAACAAGTTGATAGAATTCACCCTCCTGCTGCTAGATGGTGCTGAGGAGATGTAGAGATAGCTAGGTGCTTGTCTGTACAGTATTTAAAGGACACAGCTGCCGTCTTGTCCCAATACAGTAGGCCGATTTTCGATTTTCTGTTCACTTCTATGGAAAGAAGACAAACTTCCACTTGCATAATTCAAACCAAGTTCAAGGCTACATTTACTGGAGGCTTGCCATAATATCTACCATACCAAGTTCTACAAATTAGACTCTTAAGTGCCCTGAAAGATCTTTTACATGTATGGACAAGCAAAATAAAAATCTTCTAAACTGAAAACCATCCCAGACCCAGATAGAGTAAAAGCATCTAGTTGCTGGTTAATTAAGCAACATGAGCTGCTGTTTTTTACTTTGATTGGCCCAATTTCTTTCTCTTCCTAGGTCACAGTAAATGTGTAAGTTATTACTGTTCTTGCCCACAGTGTGTCTAGCTACACTGCCCTCCATCCCTATGGCTCATAAAATGGCCTCTCCATTTGTGCAAAGGCTGGTTTGTCGTTATGTGAACCTCCACTAAGCCATGACCCTCCAATGCCTTGCCTGGAGTACAGTCAGAAGACAGAGGGGGTGTACACCGGCTATTGTTGCTGTGGTCAGGATTTCATAAGTGAAAGTTGAGATGCACAATTACATTTAAAGTCTCTCTGCAGCCTTGTTGTTTTAAATGGAATGCAGCTGAGCAGAGGATGTAAGCTTACACAGAATACAGCCTTAATCTTAGCTCTGCTCTGCACACATAGTAACACATGTGCACTTAAAAGGGAGCTGGCCACAAATGTGCATTTGTAATAATCCAAATCTCAATGCTGAAATAATAGAAAAGTTTTACTAGCTTGGAACGGCTTTCAATTTTCTTATTTAAATACAATGTTGCTCCACTCTTCCGCTCCAGTCACAGTAGAAGGTCCCGGAGAACACTTTCTATTACAGTGCCTGAACTCAGTATTTTTAACATTTGCTCTTCAACTATAATTGATGTTATCATGTATGATACATTATATTTTCTGAATGTTTGCTATCACAGGGTTCTCAGATTTTTTTTTTTCCAGCCGGGTGGCATGAAAAAGTAGCCGGGTGGAGCGCGATGGGGGAATGAAAGGGCAGCACAACTCTGCTTACAGCATAGGAGGAGGATGAGGACACAAGCTGATGACAGCCGAGTGCTCACCAAAATTACCCGGGTGAAGAACCTTGCTAAAAAAGCCTGGGGAAAACACTGTATCAGTTGCAAAAGTAGGCAGCTCACAAGATAGCTCTCTTTTTTTTTTCCAACTCAACTCTTGTATCATATGCCCAACCATTTAATACAAGCTTCACCGCAGCCCTCTTGGGTCGGGTTATTATTTTGCATCATTGTTGGTTTACCACTTAACCTCCTGAGCGGTATGGACGAGCTCAGCTCGTCCATTACCGCCGGAGGGTGCCGCTCAGGCCCTGCTGGGCCAATTTTCGCAAAATAAAAAGCAGCACACGCAGTCGGCACTTTGCCAGCCGCATGTGCTACCTGATCGCCGCCGCTCTGCGGCGATCCGCCGCGAGCAGCGGCGAAAGAGGGTCCCCCCAGCCGCCCGAGCCCTGCGCTGCCGGACCAATCAGTTCCGGCCAGCGCTAAGGGCTGGATCGGAGGCGGCTGACGTCAGGACGTCGACTGACGTCCATGACGTCACTCCGCTCGTCGCCATGGCGACGAGAAAAGCAAAACAAGGAGCGATCAGAAATATGCGGCAGGAGCGCCCTCTAGTGGGCTTTCATGCAGCCAACTTTTAGTTGGCTGCATGAAATAGATTTTTTTTTTATAAAAACCCTCCCGCAGCCGCCCTGGCGATCTTAATAGAACGCCGGGGAGGTTAATAAATGAAACCTGTATTTTTTCATCAACTTTAAAAGAACAAAGTATAATAATGCAAAAATCAATAAATAAGTAATAAAGTTGTAAACAATTCCGCCTACGTAATATTCCTAAGCCTAGTAGTTAATCAGGCCTTGAGTTGTTCTATAACCCCTTCAAGTATGCTCCATATGATACAAAAATTGGAGTTAGGATTTTCCATACTCCACCTCTTCATACCTTACGTTCACACTTGCCTTAAAACACACACTACTGAACATGCATACTCACTCTTTCCATTCATTATACTTCACCACATTCCATTAGTTCTTATTCTCATTCTCCTCTATAACTGTTCCTGAATCACGTTGTCATGCTTAGTATATTGTCCCAAGAGGATCTGATTACATTTATTTTATTTAATGATGAGCCCTCTTCCATAGATAGAGCACATTCTTCAAGGGTGTAGGACATCCCATCTCCATCTCAGCACAATCAGTCAATTGGCCCCCAAAACATCTATTTCTTTTAAAGAAGGGCTACCATCTTCATCCCCTAACCCAAGAATCATCGATTTGGTGTCCAGGTCTTCAAAAGGCTTATTATCATCTCTGCCAAAAGATATTATGGCTGTCCACAACTTCTGTATTTTGGGGCATGCCCAGAATATGTCAGAGTACCGTCATCTGCCCCACATCTCCAACATTCATTAGTCTGGCTTCCCTTTATTCTAGCCATCCGGGCAGGGGAAAGGTACATCTATTCAGTAGCTTGTATTGAATTAGTTGGAGTTGATTGTTTGGTATTTGCCAGATATTTTTATAATTATTGATTTGGTTTCATTGATTTTATAATTAGCCATAGCACCATAAAGATTAAGCCAGGAGAGACGTTTTTTAACTGATTCAACAGGGTTAGTTAGTGTAAGTAAAATATCATCAGTGTATGTTAATACCTTTATTTCTTCTCCATAATTTCTAAGCCCTCTTTTAGGGGGACACCTTGTATCACTTGCATCAAAGCTTCAAGATACATGTTAATAAGTATTGGGGATAGGGGACACCCCTGTCTCACACCATTTTCAATATGGAATTTATTTGAGTTATAGCCATTCTTTCTCACACAAGCAGACTAAGACTAGACTAGTAATTCGGTTAATCAAAGAAGGGCCTATGCCTATTTTTTAAAGAATTTTAATCAGAAGTGGTCTGTGAACCCGATCAAACGCTTTCTCAGAATTTATCGTGATCACAATACCCTCCTGCTCAGTAGATCTACAGTTGTGAATAAAATTGATAGCAATGTAAATGTTATCTTTAATATGTCTATTTTTTCTAAATCCAATCTGTTGCTCCCCCAATATAAGTTCTGAAATGGTTTCAAGTCGGGATGCCAAGATCTTTGCACACATTTTAACATCATGATTTATGATTGAAATGGGATGAAGGTCTGAACAGGTGTTAAGAGTTTTCCCTTCTTTCGTTATCACTGTAATTAACACTTCACTGGAGGTATCTGAGAAGATCTTTCCTCCTCTCTCTTTATTGATTATTTCACAAAATATGGAGCGAATTCTTCTTTAAAGGGACTCCGAGAAGTGCAGAAACTGTGGAAAGATGCATACCATTTTGAAGCTCTCTTTCTCCTCTTTCCAACGATATATAAACCGCCACCCTACGTCTTTTAGTTTTCGCTATTTTCGCGATCGAAATTGCGGATGCTGCGATTTCGATTACGAAAATATAGAAAACTAAAAGGCGTAGGGTGATGGTTTATGTGTCATTGGAAAGAGGAGAAATAGAGCTTCAAAATGGTATGCATCTTTCCATAGTTGCTTGTATTACACAGGACGACTTTTCCCCAAAGTCAGCAGCTGAATGGAGCTGCCAACTTTGGGGAAAAGTCGTCCTGTGTAATACAAGCAACTATGGAAAGATGCATACCATTTTGAAGCTCTCTTTCTCCTCTTTCCAACGATATATAAAACGCAGCCATACGCCTTTTAGTTTTCGATATTTTCACGATCGAAATCGCGGTGGATGCGATTTTGATCGCGAAAATAGTGAAAACTAAAAGGCGTACGGTGGCGTTTTATATATCATTGGAAAGAGGAGAAAGAGAGCTTCAAAATGGTATGCATCTTTCCATAGTTTCTGCACTGCTCGGAGTCCCTTTAAACGAATCGAGAAATTCTACAGGGAAACCATCCGGCCCAGGGCCTCTTCTGGTTTTCATATTTTCAACAGCCGACTTGAACTCACTCTCAGCAATATATTCAAATTATGTTTTATTTTCTTCTGTCTTTCTATTGGGAAGATTCACCTTTTTCAAAAAATTGGCTATTATTTCTTCATTAAGATAGCTCTCATCTCAATATTCAATGGATCATACACAGCACAAGAAGAAGTTACTACTACAACATAAAAGACTCGACAACAAATAAACAGGTTTTATTCCAGAACTATGACAAGAATCAGGCTGTGGAAACTTTATAGGATAAAACTCAGTCAAAAACATTTTTTACCAATCAATTGTAACCAAAATATACATCTAAAATTTCAACCAAAGCAGCAATACCTGCTTGGCCATTATATCCCAAGCAGTACCTCTGAAAACAGCCCATACTACTAAAGAGTGACAATGTACATAAATGTACCACAACAAAACTAACTAACTCACTGCCTAGCAACACCTTACTTCTTATATGAACTCTCCCCCACCAACTGGCCCCCTGTGCCCCTATAGGTAGATATTCCTTGACCCCTGTCCAGCCACAGCTAAAATTACCTCCTTAGCCATGCGATGGCCAGAGTCATTACTAAGCCAAAGATAAAAGAAATGAGCCTTAAGGCCCATACACACGTCTGATTTTTGCGAACGATGGGTCGTTTGAACGTCCCGTCGTTCAGTCGTTCACATGCCAAATCGGGCATGTGTACAGACTGTGGTTCGGGTGATAAGACTGGTCAAAACCAGTCTTATCACCCGAACGATAGTCTGTACACATGCCCGATTTGGCGTGCGAACAACTGAACGACGGGACGTTCAAACGACCCGTCGTTCGCAAAAATCAGACGTGTTTATGGGCCTTTACAGTATTTAAAACACCATTATCTTGAAATAACAGAGGATCTGAAGATAACAGCCATAAACAGTAGCCTTGTAAAAAAAAAAAAAAAAAAAAAAAACCTTAACACACTGAATATCACATGCAGGAAAAGTTACTATGACACACTGAAGCAAATGATGAAGATGCAGACTTGCTTGCAAATGCATGCCTTTCCTCCTCTACTCTATTACGTATTGCCGTAAATACTACAGCACTGATAGAGTGAAAGGAGCAGAGAAAGGAAGACTCACATTGGGTCATTTTATGTGCAAGAAATTGCAGACTTCCCCTCTGTCACAAAGATGAAAACCTGGGCTGTATATCTTGCTGTGACAGACCACTCTTACTACACAGAAACAGGTAGGCATGCCTGATTGAACGGTCAGTGCAGCTTTTATGCTGGGTACATACACACTCGAATTCCCGGCCGCTCGATTATTTCCGTGCATTTCCATTCACGTTTCGATGATTGTTAGGTCGAATCTCATGTAAAGTATGCCAAATCGACCTAACGATCCATCAAAACACGAATCGGACATAAATACTCGAGCGTCCGGGAATCGATGGGAATCAAGCGGGGCATCGAGTGCAGGAACGCACCGTGTGTACCCAGCATTAGAGTGAGCCTGACACAGCACAAGATAGGTCCAAACTGACAATAAAGGGAAACTGCAGGCATGCTGTGGTGCGTCTAAGGATCTGCAATAATCCCCAACTTGAATACTGTGTGCTTAAAGGAATACTATCAATACCCACGTGTTATAAAATGCCAATGTACAAATAATGTCTAAGTAGCTGTGTAAACATTTTCCTATTTTTCATGTTAAATATCAGAGGCAAAAGCTTTAACCTCCCTGGCGTTCAATTTCCCCAGGATTTCTTTGCAAAAAGTGATCTAATTATTTTCATAACTTTTTTTTTTCTGTAACTTGTCAAAATGTGTCAAGCAAAGGTCTAGTATACAGTGCAGGAAAATATTGAGGTGTATGCCCGTCAATACTGTTCACAGAATATTTTGTACTGACGTGTATATCTGTCAATACCGCCAGGCAAGTTTAATTAACTGTGTGTAGGGTTTAGCTCTATCGGGACAAATCATTCGTATAGGGGTGTCTGTTTCAATGCACAGCCAGTGTTGTTTTTTTGCATATCAGACTACAGAGTATTTTTCCCTGAAAGCCAAAAAAAAATATGAAAAGCTGTGCTATCACAGACAATTAAAACATTTCCTCTGCTCTCTTGCAGACAGCTCATAAACATGCAGCTTCTTCTGAGAGCTCTCTGACACACAGTTACACAGAGTTAACTACACTGTGAGGGAAACTCCCCTCCCCTCATTAACTCTCCCATCAGAAATGAGCAGACCGTGCAGTCAGTTCAGAGTGAAAGGAATTTGTTACAGTAAACAAAAGAGATAAGCAAATGAAATGTATATGTTACAGCCAAAACCAGAAATTGGCCAATTGGCCGGCCTTTTCTAGAACTGGCCGATTTGACGTCGGCCAAAGTCCAAAATGCTGGGAATTTCTGACATTGGCCGGCCAGTTCTAGAAATGGCCAAAGTCAGTCGGCCAAAGTCCAAAACGCACAAATCCCAGAGCATACCGGGTCCTGTCCAGCACCATGAATGGCACTCGGAACTTCCTCTCTGCTCTTAAAGAGACAGCATAATAATCTTTTTATTAAAGAAAAGCATTTAACTTAGTTACAGCTGTAACAAATCCTGCAATAAATCTGCAGTGTGTTTAAATCCTGCTTTCTTGGGAGCTGACATATTGTTAACATCATGTGCTTTTAAATTAGCTGCACTGCTGTGGCAGTCAGGTGACACAGGGGAGAGATCAAATTACAGTGGCGATTAGTCACAGATGAGGGGGGATGCGTGGCTGGAGGGGGGGGGGGCTTTGCTGGGCGATTTGCATGGCTGGGGGGATTTGCTGGGTGCATTGCACGGCTGGGGGGAGGGATTTGCTGGGTGCTTTGCATGACTGGGGGGGTTGCTGGGCGTTTTTCATGGCTGGGGGGCTTTGCTGGGCACTGTGCATGGCTGGGGTAGTTTTTCATGGCTGTGGGGGTGGGGGCTTTTCAGGGTGCTTTGCATGGCTGGAGGGATTTGCTGTGCATGGCTTGTGGGGTGGGTGTGGGGTCAGCCTGCGCTATTTGCTGACCTCAGATCAGGGCGACCAGAGCGGCGGAGAGGTGCAGAGCAGCGCGCACACTACCCGCCCTGACCCATACACTTCACATGCGGAAGTGAGCAATGACGTCACTTCAACATGGAAGTGTTTGCGTCTTGCGGGTCGCGTGTGCGCGCTGCTCTGCCTCTCCGGTCCAGGTCATCCTGATGTGAGGTTTGAGAAGTGCAGGCAGCGGGATAGAGGTGAGGGGACTTAGGGACTTGGCCGGCCACACTTAGCCAGAACGCGTTCAACTTCTGGCCAGCCAAAGTCCGCAGGGAAGCTTCATTTTGAACATTGGCCGCATCAGCCGGCCACTTCTAGATTTGACCGGCCAGAACCCGAAGTGGCCAGACTTCGGGTTCTGACCGTAACATATACATCATTATTTACCAGGACTTCAGCAACTCTCTCAAACTCAGGTTAAAAAACACATGTTAATCTATAGTATCCCTTTAAGTATTCCAGGTAATTGCTACAAAGGACACCTGGCCTTCCATATCACAGAACTAAGCTCTGCTCGGTTCTGGCAATAAGATTCTCTGAAAGCTATAATCCAATATGAGAACCTCAAGTGCCAGTACAGGATCACAAACTGGACAATTAAAGGATAATTATACAGACGGTTCCCTACTTACAAATGACTCGAGTTACAATGTTTCATACAAGCAAACAAGGTAAAACAAAATCAGCAAATTTACTATGATAATTAAAAAGTTCTGACAAAGTTAATTGCACACACCCCTGATGAAGGCAAATGCGAAACCGGTCGGGTGGAAAGACGGCACCTTCCTTTTATCTGTGATTTTATATGCAGTTTATCATTGGTGCATTCTTGGTCTGTGGGCCTGAATGTGAGTGCTTTTATCTGTGGAAACCAATTAAAGATGGGGCCACAAGCAATTCTCTTTTTTCTCTCAAAGTTTTCTTCTAGAAGATACGGTATTTTTTCATCTTTTGTTTAAATCAAATTTTTAGCACTTTGCAAGTGAAAAAGCACTAAATAGATTGTGATAAAGTACTATCAAAAGTATGTTGAGTATTTTGTTCCTTTCTAGTGGTTTAAAGGGATACTGTAGAGGGGTCGGGGGAAAATGAGTTGAACTTACCCGGGGGCTTCTAATGGTCCCCCGCAGACATCCTGTGCCAGCGCAGCCACTCACCGATGCTCCGGCCCCGCCTCTGGTTCACTTCTGGAATTTCAGACTTTAAAGTCTGAAAACCACTGCGCCTGCATTGCCGTGTCCTCGATCCCACTGATGGCACAAGGAGTGTACTGCACAGACCCAGTATGGTCTGTGCCTGCACAGTACACTCCTGGTGACCTCAGCGGGATCGAGGACACAGCAACGCAGGCGCAGTGGTTTTCAGATTTTAAGGTCTGAAATTTCAGAAGTGAACCGGAGGCGTGGCCGGAGCATCGGTGAGTGGCTGCGCGGGCACAGGATGTCTGCGGGGGACCATTAGAAGCCCTGGGTAAGTTCAACTCATTTTCCCCCGACCCGCCTACAGTAGTCCTTTAAAGGGCATTTTATTGATTAGGTGTGAAAATATCACCTAGGAGAAAAAGTGAATTGTATATGGCCCGAGGGACCATTTGCCATTCACTTTTTCTCCTAAGTTTTCGACTAGGTAATATGCTAACCCCTTATAAATAAAATGCTCTTTAAACCGCCAGAAATGAAGAAAATGCTAAAAATACTTTTGATAGTACTTTTTCAACTACTTTATGGTACTACTCAAGCCATTGCCACATAACACAAATCCTCTGCTTACTACACCGGCTACCCATAAAATCGAGAATCCTCTTCAAAATTGGCCTGCTAAGATTCAAAGTTCTACATGATCCAGGCCCCAGATACCTGAAGGACCTATTGCAACTGTGTCACACCTCCCACAACAATTGAGAGATTGCCTGATTGCTCAAAAAGGCATGCAGTGATTCCAGCACCAGGGAGTCAACCAATCAGCACCTGGACCAAAAGGGTGCAGTGTGTCACGTAAAAAAGAAATGGTCTCCACCTGGATTTTTTTTTTGTGTGCAAATTATAGCTTAATTGTAATGCATATTGCGTAGCCACTATAAAGCACTATGATACACTTAAATTACTGGTAAGCAACCATTTGCAAAAAAAATCCAGGTGGAGACCCGAACCATTTTTATTCTAGATCACAGCTCCCACAACCTCATATCTACAGGATTTAATAACTCGACCACCACCAGAGTTCATCTCATAACCTTTGTAGCCAGAGCCTGCTGTCATGCTGCCTCGAACCTTTAGGATGCCTTGCCACACTTAATCAAAACAGCTCCAACCCTGAAGGGGTTTCAATAACTGAAAACCCATCGGTTTAGTTTGGCATTTGTGATGGCAAAACCTTTTACCCTGTTACACATTTCCAAACGGCAACTAGGTACCGATCATGAAACAAGTCTATGCGATTTGAGTCCTAGATGTGTAACAGGTATAACAATTTCTGTTTTAAATTGTAGTAATTTTTAAATATGCAAAATGTAAATTAATGGCACGCTCATATATCCCAGCCCTGGCATAGGTTGAGAATTGTACAATAAATAGTGTCCAGACTCAATATTTTTGACTAAATGAATCCTATTTGTCCTTAATAAGGTAATAAAAGAAATCTATCACCCAGCCTTGATCTCCGCGATGAGACACATCTAACATTTCCCTAAGCAAGCAATAGAAACAGAATGTATCCGCTAAAACCCTGAGACTGAAATATAACACAGTGCTGCAAGGAGACACAAGGCTTCAATACACACCTCCATCCTTCCCTCCGACTACTTCACACAAGGATACCAGAGATCTCTGCACTATGGCAAAATGAACTATGATTAAAAGCAGCGGGTCCTGTCATAATATGGGCTATATGCTGTGCCTGCAAACAATGAACTGTCAAGTACTGTAAAATTATGACATTATTAACGTCCAAAAGCAAGACCATTGAACACAGAAACCCATTACATCAAATTACATGGATGTTTTGTAATTAGCAAATGTAGCATGTGTTATCACCTTAGACATGCTACTGGCATATGGAATGTATATTATTACAGTGCACTGGAAGTGTTCATTTCATCCTGTCTGGAGGAGGAAAGGTTTTAATATGTCAAAAAGACAAAACAATTTCCATTTATAATAATAATGACAACAATATCAGTGCTATCCAAACCACAGTGTAATTTTATGTTATTGAAAAATAACCTCTTTAATTTGCTTCTAGTTATCATTTCTACAGTTAAAGCCCAACCCAACAAATACATATTTTTCCACTTCATATAAAATCGGTATGGGGTTTGCTTGGAGTATGTGTTATTAAAAATACAAAATATATAACTTTTCATATCTCATAATAAATATTACCATATGAAATAATACTTTTTCATTACATTTAGTTTAAAAAAATACAAAAAAACCCCAAAACAAAAATAACAATCTTGAATACAATGCAGATTGTATTCCAATTGTATCAATGCCTGTGGGCAAGAGGAGGATCTGGAAAACCTTTGGACCATCCTGACTTAGGTAAGTATCCAAATCTTTCCTTGTTCACATGTCTCAGGTTTGCTTAAGAGGAGTATAATCAATAGGTGGATTCTGTAGAATGGCTCTCATTCTACCTCTACAAACACTCCTTCACGACCTCCTTTAATGAGTCCTCATCCACCCCAACCACCTCTTGGTGGGAGTCCCCCAAGGCTCGGTCCTTGGCACCCTACTGTTCTCTCTATACACATCCTCCATTGCCAAGGTTATCTCCTCCATGGGTTTTGACTACCATCCGTATGCAGATGACACTCAGATCTACCTCCACACCCCTGACCTATCCACCACTACCATGGACAAAGTCTCCTTCTGCCTATCAGAAATCTCCTCCTGGATGTCCGCTAGGTTCCTGCAACTGAACCTGGACAAAAAAATGTATGATCTTCCATTCCCTGACACTCCCAGATGTACATATCACTGTTAATCACACTACCATTCACCCTACCTCTTCTTAAGCCCGCTGTATGGGTGTCATCCTAGACTCCGCACTCTCCTTCACCCCCCACATCAAAAACCTCACAAAATCCTCCTGCAACTTCCACCTCCATTAACATCTGCAAGACCAGCCCTTTCCTGACCTCTGCCACCACCAAACTCCTCATCCATGCCCTCATAATTTCCCACCTTGACTACTGCAATGTCCTTCTGTCTGGTCTCCCTAAGACCCGAATTGCCCAGCTGCAGTCCATCATGAATGCGGCAGCCATGATTTATCTACTCTTCCCATTGCTCCACCACGGCATTTCCCCTTTGTGAATCCATCCACTGGCTGTTTATCTGTTTATCCAGTTCAGAATTGATTCACCTAGCTGCTTACTCCACTCCTCCAATGAACTTCGTCTAACCGCCCCCCCCCCCCCCGCATCACCCAGTCCCATGTACGCCTTCAGGACTTCTCAAGAGCTGCTCCAACACTATAAAATTCCCTAACTCCCCCCAATATAGTTCAAGAAGGCCTTCAAAACGTACCTTTTCACTCTGGCCTATTTCCCCTCAATGGTGCTCTAAACCCGCAGCTGAACTCTGGTCGCCCTCTAGAATGTAAGCCTTCGGCAGGGTCCTCCTCCTTATGTCTCCTACCTGATCACGCACCTCCATTACCGTACACCCATGCTATTGATTTGACTGAACTCTTGAGTGAACTCGAATTCCCTAATCTCCATGCTCCCATCCAGTGACTGACTAAGCATTACCTTGTACTCATACTGTGCTGCATGATCCTGTATTGTCTTATTGCTGTATGTCACCCCTAAATATTGTCTGTAACCCTAACTAATGTCCAGCGGTGCATAATATGTTGGCGCTTTATAAATACAATAAATAAATACAGTTACAGTTCATATAGTGTGATCAGTAAAGTATACCAATAATCTCACAGTACTGAACACAGTAGTTGCTCTGTTGCTTGAGCTGCCAGCTAATAATATGCAGGAAAATCATAAACCTTGAAGAGAAGCTCTCACAGCAAGCTACTGCATAACTAATGGAATTCTATAGTACTTGGCACAGTTGTCTTTCACCTGTCAATGGGTTCAAGTGGGGACTGAATAATTGTGCACAAAGTGTAATGCTGAAAACTCATGAAACGTCTTGCCATACCAAGTTCAGGAATGACAGGAATGCTCCCACAAGCTGAAACTCCCTAACTATCCCACAGTGGCGTAGCTAAGGAGCTGTGGGGGCCCTGATGCAAGTTTTACAATGGGGCCCCCCAAGCACTCTATACATTCAAAGTAAAGTAAAATATTCAAAGTATCTATAGAAGTGATTATTATGAGCACAGGAGCTAATACTGTAGTTAAAGGGAGGGCCCTTCAGGGCCCCTCTGGCCCAAGGGCCCCTGATGTGGTCGCTACCTCTGCATCCCCTATTTCTACGCCCCTGCCATCCTATGATTACCGTACCCTAATTTATAATAAATGCTAATAGGTCCACAAAAAACACGTCTTCAAAACATCCTATAGCCTTCCTCCCCACTTAGGCCTGATATACCAAGCTGATTGATCCCTATCCCACTATAATTTGATCAGATAGTGATTGATTCCTCCCAGAGGTGTAACTAGGCCCCACCGGGCCCCCTGCAGAAATTCTGAGCGCCCCCCCTGGGAGAGCCCCGAGGTGAGGGAGAACGTCCCCCTCTCCGCCGAGCGTGGCCATGGCTTTTCCCTCATGCTGCCTGCGACCCCTCCAGCCCCCCCTTAACCGCCCCAATGCCCCCCCCCCCCCCCCCGCGGGAGCAGGGGCTGCAGGCCCTATTGTTACGCCAGTGATTCCTCCGCTGCTTAGCAAACTAAATTAGTGGCTGAATAGTGTCCTGGTTCAAGTGGATCTGAACTCAGAACTTCCTCTATGCTCTAAAACAGTGTTTCTCAACATTTTATTGGCATGTACCCCATTTAAAACTCTGTTCTCACCAAGTACCCCCTAGCATAGTAAACATAGTACCCTTTGACAAATATATAATTAATCGTAATACATGATAATTGGTTCTAAACAATTTCCAAGCATTTACTATTGCATTTAATTAGCTAAAATACTAATTTGGTGTTTTTTAAATAAGATTTATTATTCTCTAAAACTCTACATTTGTTATTCTTGGTTAAGTGTACAAAGTCAGAGTATCCCCTAGAAACATCAGAAACATCAGAAGTACCCCCTGGGGTAAGCGTATCACAGGTCGAGAACCTAGGCCCTAAAATATAAGCATCAGCATAATAACCTTTAAAGAAAAACATTTTTTGTTACAGCTGATACAAATCCTGCAATAAATCTTCAGTGTGTCTACTTCCTGCTTTCATGGAAGAAGACATAGGGTTAACATCCTGTGTTTTCAAATTCGTTTCTCTGCCAAGGCCACCAGTTGACACAGCTGAGAGATCCAGGATACAAGGCTTCTGCTGTGTGATACTCTAGTCTGCACTAATACCGCTGTGTGGGGGGAGCACAGGATGGAGGGAAGAGAGGGCACTGAAATGTCAGAGGTAAAAGTAAAGTTTTATAACCCAAAATTATCTAACTACTGATTCAGAGTGACAGACGTCTGTTGTCCTCAAATTATTAGACAATGGGCCTGATTCACAAAGCGGTGCTAACAGTTAGCACGCTGGTGAAAAGCCCTTTATCACGCCTAAACTCAGTTTAGGCATAATAAGTTTAGGTGTGATAAGTTTAGGTGTGATAAGTTTAGGTGTGATAAGTTTAGGCGTGATAAGTTTAAGCACCAACTGGGTTAGCACCGCAGTGCACAGCTGATCAAAAGTTTTGTGCTAGCAAAGTCTGGTGCAAATGGCATAGAGTTTCATGGTGCTGCTTTGCGTGCGGGACTTTGCACGCGATCTAAACTTATCTAAACTTATCATGCCTAAACTTATCACGCCTAAACTGGCTTTTCACCAGCGTGGTGCAATGGTTATCACGCCTTGGGCTCGATTCACAAAGCGGTGCTAACCCAGTTAGCACACCTAAAAGACTTTAGGCGTGATAACCATTGCACCACGCTGGTGAAAAGCCAGTTTAGGTGTGATAAGTTTAGGCATGATAAGTTTAGATAAGTTTATATCGCGCGCAAAGTCCCTGGCGCAAAACAGCACCATTAAACTCTATGCGAAGTGCACCAGACTTTGCTAGCGCACAACTTTTGATCAGCTGTGCACTGCAGTGCTAGCCCAGTTGGTGCTTAAACTTATCATGCGTAAACTTATCACGCCTAAACTGAGTTTAGGCGTGATAAGGGGCTTTCTTCTTTCATATCTTGCATATCTTCTTGCATATCTTCTTTTTAGCACTACTGCGATCATAGGGCTGTGGCATGAGGCGTGGCTATGGATGTGGCAAGAGGGGGTGACTGAAGGAGAGGGTGTGTCTTAAAGATGTCCCTCTTTCTTATTTCAAAAAGTTGGGAGGTATGTATTAAAGTGTACCTGAGGCGACAAGTGACACAATGAGATAAACCTGTGTATGTACAGTGCAAAACATTTTAATTATCAGACTGTTTTACTTGTTTTATTTTGGTGCCTAAAAGAGTTATTTTTTAGTCATGGAAGTGGCAGCTTCAATTTTGTCGGTAGCTTGTCGGGAATATAGTAAACATCACTGATAAGCTAAGTACAGCCATAAAAGTTTTCCTGGCAGGATACAACTCCTGAGAGCAGGGGGAAATAAAATACATGGACTATTGACCTTTTTCTAACTCTGGGAAACTTACTAGGCTGCTACTGAGCAGAGGCAACAAAACATTAAATCAACCCTGTACATATTTAAATATAAAATAAAACTATTGAATAAAGTCATTTTTAGGAGTAGGAGGATAAATTCAGTTGTTTATCTCATCAGTTTATTTTCATCCCGGGTTCACTTTAAGCCATGTTATTTACTCATTATGTATGTATATATGTATGCATGTAAGTTTACAGTTTTGAACCCTTTATGTATTGTACGGAGCTACATAACAGGTTGGCACACAATTAACCATTTCCGCCGCCCGGACGTGAAGCTCACGTCCGGGCGGCAGCTCTGCAGCGCTCCCGCGCTTGGGCGCGCTCCCGCCCGCGATCGCGGGCGCGCCCCCGCATCCCCGCTGTGCCGCCCGGTAGCCCTGGGATCAGTGAAAGGGAACATGGTTCCCGATCACCGATCCCTTTCCCCCGCAGAAAAACCGAAGCGCTCACCTGTGAGGCTCCGGCTCTTCTGCCCGGAGAGATTTCCGCATCCCCCTTGTACTTCCGCTTAGAGAGAAGTACAAGGAGGGAAACAAAAAACGAAGGTGGCCATCTTGTGGCCAAAGAGTAAAACTACAGCTACACATTTTTTACATTACTATTTACACAGCTAACAACATTAAAAATTAACAGTTTATGTCCCACACCAAAATATTACCCAAATAAAAGTTTTAATAGTAAAAAAAAAAAAATTACAATTAGAAAAAAAAAAAAAGACAAAAATAGTTACCTAAGGGTCTGAACTTTTAAAATATGCATTTGAAGGGGGTATACTACAAACATTTTCAAAATTATAAGCTTGTAAATAGTGATGGACGCAAAACGGAAACGATGCACCTTTATTTACAAATAAAATATTGGCGCCATACATTGTGATAGGGACAAAATTTAAATGGTATAATAATCGAGACATACGGGCAAATAAAATACATAGGTTTTAATTATGGTAGCGTGGTTTATTTTAAAGCTATAATGGCCGAAAACTGAGAAATAATGAATTTTTTCCATTTTTTTCTTATTAATCTTGTTAAAATGCATTTACGGTAAAGTGGCTCTTAGCAAAATGTACCACCCACAGAAAGCCTAATTAGTGGCGGAAAAAACAAGATATAGATCAATAAATTGTGATAAGTAGTGATAAAGTTATTAGCGAATGAATGGGAGGTGAAAATTGCTCTGATGCATAAGGCGAAAAATCCCCGCGGGCTGAAATGGTTAAAGGATACCCGAGGTGACATGTAACATGATGAGACAGTCATGGGTATATACAGTGCCTAGCACACAAATAACTATGCTGTGTTCCTTTTTTTCTTTCTCTGCCTGAAAGAGTTAAATATTAGGTATGTAAGTGGCTGACTCAGTCCTGACTCAGACAGGAAGTTACTACAGTGTTACCCTCACTGATAAGAAATTCCCCGTTTTAACTCTTTCCTGTTCTCAGAAGCCATTTTCTGCTAGGAAAGTGTTTTATAGTTGGAATTTCTTATCAGCGAGGGTCACACTGTAGTCACTTCCTGTCTGAGTCAGAACTGAGTCAGCCACTTACATACCTGATATTTAACTCTTTCAGACAGAGAAAGAAAAAAAGGAACACAGCATAGTTATTTGTGTGCTGGGCACTGTACATACACATGTCTATCTCATCATGTCACATGTCACTTCGGGTATTCTTTAAGGATAATAGTCAAAGCAATCAAACTTTGTTTCTATTATATAACCAAGTCTACGTTGAATAAAATCAATGCAGTGTTACAGATGTGTTGGATGTACAGTATAATGAAGATACAGTCTGTCTTATTGAGAAAATGGTTATTTAGCGCTATATACAGACATGTGCTGCAGCTATTCTGTAACAAGCCAATGAGGAACAGAGCGCTTCACTGCACCTGAATGCCAGTGATTCCAAAAGAAAGGCTAAAACAGTGAAGCTTGAAATGGAAATACAAAGCAAAACAGAACAACTCTGTTAGTGGCTGACAGGTACTTTCTACTTCCCCAGCAAATGTATGGAAATATATGGATACAATGGTCATTGAGATAATACATCTTACACTTCATCAGTGATCCGAGCGATATATCTTTCTGATTCCGTGCGCACAACATTTATGGAAAATAAACCCCATTTATCTTACACGAATTGCAAGCGCTTTCAGTTTGCGATAGTCTGCAGATTAAACAAAGCATTATCTTCCAGCTTTTCAAGAATGTTTAGGAGCTAAAATGTAAACATTACATCTATCCTGGGAAAAATGAAAATAAAGGTAAAGCTGTATACTACTGAGAGGCTTTGACAACATTCACACTGAAGCAGGAAGAAAAAGGCGCAGGAGCCCTTTCTGAAAAAACACCGCCGCCATAGGCGCCTATAATAAAAGCCGCATTGTGAAGAAAGAAAGGAAAATTTGGGCGCATGGCAGCGGACATTATTGGCCACCTCTGGGCACCCAAATTTACCTTATTTTCAGCAAATTTAGAGGTTTAGGAGCCATGGGGGGGGGGGGGGGAGGGTAGGTTTAGGCACCACCAGGGGGGTTTAGGGTTAGGCACCCTCAGGAGGGGGTTTAGGGTTAGGCACCACCGGGGGGGGGGGTCTTAGGGTTAGGCAACATCAGGGGAGAGTTCTGTGTGAGAGTAGGGTTAGGCTTAGCCATAGTAAAATATCAGAAAATATACCAATATTTTACTATTAAAATACAGCAGCAGAATATTGCTAATTTTAACGATCTTCTACTAGTGGCAATTCCCCTGCACCCTTTTTTCCAGGCGCCTTTTTTATGTATGCCATTCACACTGCCTAAGTTTAACAGAATTTGGGTGTTCTGAGTGCCATCAGGTTCCTGAAATCATTTGGACACTTGAACGTGCGTTACCATAGTAACTTTAATCATGTACTGCAGGTTGCGCTTATAACGTAACCTGCAGTACACCGATGGCATTAGTAACGGTAATATTACCGTGTGCTTCCTGCGCACAGCAATATTACCAGCGCATAGTGCATTAACCCCAACAGAGAGAGAGGCCCTTATTCAATTAACTTTTTCTCCTGAGTCTTCTCCTAGGAGATCATTTTTTATCTTCTCTACAAAAGTACATTAAAAAAAGTAATGTAACAATTATATTGAGTGTTTTCTTGCTTGCAGGTGGCTTGAAAGCCATTTTATTAATAAGGTGTAAAAAATATCACCTGGGAGAAAACTCAGGAGAACGGAGTTGAATAGAGGCCATAAAGAAAAAAGGGAGAGGGAAAAAGTCTGTAAAGACAAAACAATAAGGAGAAAAAAATTAAGAAGGCAGAAAGAAACATTGGGCCATATGCAATTCACTTTTTCACCTGAGTTTTCTCCTTGATGATAATTTTTTATCTTCTCTTTAAAGAGACTCCGTAACAAAAATTGCATCCTGTTTTTTTATCATCCTACAGGTTCCAAAAGCTATTCTAATGTGTTCTGGCTAACTGCAGCACTCTATACTATCACTGTCTCTGTAATAAATCAATGTATCTCTCTCTTGTCAGACTTGTCGGCCTGTGTCTGGAAGGCTGCCAAGTTCTTCAGTGTTGTGGTTCTGCTATGAACTCACCCTTCCAGGCTCCTCTCTGCACACTGCCTGTGTGTTATTTAGATTAGAGCAGCTTCTCTCTTCTCACTTATCTTTTACAAGCTGGATAAATCGTCCTCTGAGCTGGCTGGGCTTTCACATACTGAGGAATTACAGACAAGGGCAAAGCTGTTTGCAGGAAGAAAAGAGCAGCCTGAAACTTCAGTGCATGGGGGAAAGAAACACACAAATGATCTCTTGAGATTCAAAAGGAATGCTGTATACAGCCTGCTTGTGTATGGATGTATTTTCTATGTGTGGACATACTGTACATCAACCTACTTCCTGTTTTGGTGGCCATTTTGTTTGTTTACAAACAAACTTTTAAAAACTGTTTTTAACCACTTTTAATGCGGCGAGGAGCGGCAAAATTGTGACAGAGGGTAATAGGAGATGTCCCCTAACGCACTGGTATGTTTACTTTTGAGCGATTTTAACAATACAGATTCTCTTTAAAATAACTTTTCAGCATTTCACAATGAAAAAAATGTACTAAAAGTAGTAGTAAAAGTACAATCAAAATGATTTTGTGTATTTTCTTGCTTGCTGGGGGTTTCAATTGCATTTTAATTGACAAGGTGTGAAAATATCAACTTGGAGAAAACTAAGAAGAAAAAAGAAATGCATATGGACCATATGCAATTCATTTTTTTCTCCTTCGTTTTCTCTTAGGATATATTTTTTAATCTTTGATTTAAAATAACTTTTTAGAACTTTGCAATGGAAAAAGTAGGTGAAAAAGTACTCTCAAAATAATTTTTAGCATTTGTTTGCTTGCAGGTGGTTTAGAAAGCATTTTATTTACAAGTTGTGAAAATATCACTTATTTTTACAACTTGTTATAAAATGCATTTTAAGCCACCAGCAAGCAAGAAAATACGCAAAATAAATTTGATAACACTTTTTCACCAACTTTTGGGTACTTTTTCAATTGTAAAATGCTGAGAAGTTAGTTTAAAGAGAAGATGAAAGTTATCTCCTAGGAGATAACTCAAGTGAAAAAGTGAATTGCATATGGCCTATGATACTTTTCATATTCTTTTTAAAAGAACATGTAAGCAATTTACAATTGAAAAGATACCTAAAAGTTTGTGAAAAGGTACTATCAAAATTATTTAGAGTATTTTCTTGCTGGTGGTTTAAAAGGCATTTTATGAAGAGGTGTAAAAATATCACCAAGGAAAATACTCAAAGTGAATTGCAAATGGCCCATGGGAAATTGCATAACTTTTCATCTTGTATTTCAAATAATCATTCAGCACCTTGAAACTGAAAAAATACCCAAAACAGGTGAAAAGGTGCTAAAAAAATTATTTTGAGTATTTTCTTGCTTGCTGGTGTTTAACCCTCCTGGCAGTAAGCCTGAGCTGAGCTCGGGCTATGCCGCGCAGGAGGAGATCTCAGCCCCTGGTGGGGCGATTTGCACCATTTAAAGTGCTGTACGCACAGCTAGCACTTTGCTAGCCGTGCGTACGGCTTGATCGCCGCCGCTCTGCGGTGATCGCCCGCACGCAGCGGCAGAAGAGGGCCCCCCCCGCCAGAGCCCTGCACTGCCCGGACCGATGAGTTCCGGGCAGCGCTATGGGCTGGATCGGAGGCGTCTGACGACAGGACGTCGCCTGACGTCCATGTCGTCATTCCGATCATTGCCATGGCAACAGGAGAAGTCAAACAGGGGAGCGCGTTATATACGCGTTCCCCTGTTTGCTATTGATGCCGGCGACAATCGAACTAGAGGGGCACATGCGCCCTCTAGTGGAGTTTCATGTAGCTACCACTCTGGTAGCTTTACATGAAACATTAAAAAAAAATTAAAAAAATTGGATGTCTGCAATTTTTGCAGAAAAAATAAACCTCCAGGAAGGTTAAGAGGCATTTTATTTACAAGTTGTGAAAATGTCATGCAGGAGAAAACTCAGGTGAAAAAGTTTATTGCATATGGGCTAGAGGCCCTTATTCAATTCAAGTTTTCTCCTAGGTGATGTTGGGTTATCAAGAAAATGCCCGTTAAGCCACCAACAAGCAAGAAAATACTTTGAATAATTTTGATAGTATTTTTCATCTACTTTTTGGTACCTTTTCAGTTGCAGAGTGCTGAAAAGTTATTTTAAACAAAAGATACAAAAATTATCTCCTAGGAGAAAACTTAGGAAAAAAGTGAATTGCATATGGGCCAGAGAGAGAGCGAGAGATGTGGCAGCCTGGAAGAGAGATGAGAGACAGAGGTGGTAAGGAGAGTGTGAAAGAAGGCCTTGTTAAGGTGCCCATACACTGGTCGATCTCAGCCATCGATCAATCGATTAGATGGAATTGATTGATCGGCCGCAAATCGATGCACGATCGATCGGCCAATCAATCAATTTGCGGCCGATTTCAATGGATTTGATCTATCTGACAGGATGAAAAATCTAGGTTGATCTGCTGCTGGCAGCAGATCGATGGCCCATAGACTTGCATTGGATCTAATGGTGCAATAATGCATTTAGATCGATTTTCAATAGATTTCCAATAGACTTAATTCTGAAATCTATTGGAAATCTCACAGAAGGATGTAAAAAACACAGAGAGCCAAATATAGTGTAGTAAATCTTAACAAATGATAAATGTTTAGAGTAAATGCAGTATGCTCACAAAGCAGGGTCACCACAAAGGTACAGTAACCACTGTAGCACAGGTGGGAGATAAGGGCTGGTTTCACAGTAGGACGTTAAAGTCCCACGTTACAGCAGCCAGTAACGCAGCCTAACTCACAGCACTGTAAAATCAATGGGCTGTTCACAGTGCCCACGTTGCGTTACATAGTAACGCAGCACATTTAAAGGGATACTGTAGGGGGGGTCAGGGGAAAATGAGTTGAACTTACCCGGGGCTTCTAACGGTCCCCCGCAGACATCCTGTGTTGGCACAGCCACTCACCGATGCTCTGGCCCCACCTCTGGTTCACTTCTGGAATTTCAGACTTTAAAGTCTGAAAACCACTGCGCCTGCGTTGCCGTGTCCTCGATCCCGCTGATGTCATCAAGAGCGCACAGCGCAGGCCCAGTATGGTCTGTGTCTGCGCAGTACACTCCTGGTGACATCAGCGGGAGCAAGGACACGGGCGTGCAGGCGCAGTGGTTTTCTGACTTTAAAGTCAGAAATTCCAGAAGTGAACTGGAGGCGGGCCGGAGCATCGGTGAGTGGCTGCGCCAACACAGGATGTCTGCGGGGGACCATTAGAAGCCCCGGGTAAGTTCAGCTCATTTTCCCCCGACCCCCTACAGTATCCCTTTAAACAAAGTGCTGCATGCTGTACGTTATACTGGGCTAAGCCACGTTAGACTGCTTGCACGTGCTCAGTAATGTTGGAGGAGGAGGTCTCCCCTCCTCCTCCACAGCCAGCCACATGGCTAATTAATATTCACTGCACCGTGGTGACTTGTGGTGGAACTGTAGTGTTGTCCGGATCATGAACAAATTGTTCATTTGAATTCGTTCATTTGATCCGGATCTTTTTTGTGAGTCGAATCATCCGGTTCATCACAATGAAAGATTCGGTTCACAGTGGATGTCTGCCTGGAAGAAACAGGTACATACAAAATGTACAGTGCAGGCAAAGTCCTGTACTGGTAGTCATTTCACCCACAGTCTGCTTCCCTAGTAAAATAATTCAAATGATTCGGTTCAAAGATCCGGATCTTTTCAATGATCAGATTCAAATGATCCGAATCCTTAAAAAGATCCAGACTTCCTATCACTAACCTGGAGTGGCTGCTTTGAGAGCTGCATAACGCAGCTCAATCTGACGTCCAACTTCAACACCACCATACGTTGCGTTAGGGGCACGTTATGCGACCATAACTTCCCCTAAAACGCAACGTCTTGGTGTGAAAGTAGCCTCAACCTGTCCCCACTCAGGATTAAGTAGTCGCTCTCTGTAGATCAGGAGAGAAAGGGGTAACACCCCTCCATCAAGGGTGGAGATATTGTATGAAGGAAACAGAGGCGCCCCAAAGAATAAAATCCACAAAAATGTTTAAAAGCATAAATAAAGGGGAGGTAGTGGTGGACTATTGGAAATCTGTTCCTAGTGTGTGGACACCTTCAGAAAGAGAAAGGAAGGGTGAGAGACACAAAGAGAGAGGAATGATAAAATGATAAAGGTGATAATGGTGGTAGATAAAGACAGAGACAAAGAAAGAGACATTAGAGGGTAGCAGAGGGGTAGGTTAGGTATAGTTGTTATAGTCAGAACAGAAGGTTAAAAAAACATCTGTACGGTTTTTTACAGTAAGGGAGAAGCTTAGGGTTAGGTATCAGAAAGGTTCATGTCAAGTGGAAGGGGGCAGGGCTTGTTGAGATTATGTGTTAGGAAGGGGCTAACATCAAGGGGAGAGGTTGAGACTATGCATTGGGTGTCAGGAAGGGGTAATGTTAGGTGAGTTAAGAGCTAGGAGTCAGTAAGGTGTTAAAGTCATGGGGAGGTTCGAGTCATGTGTGACTCAGCAGATGAGGTATACTTAGCCAGTCAGTGGGGGAGAATGGTGGAGACATGCATTGCATACCAGAACAGCATGAGTATCAGCAATCACTAAGGGGCCATCATAAGCAGCTACACCAAATCCCCAAGCCACAGTGACCAGCAATCTTCACAGCAGAACCAAAGCAATTACTCTATGAACAGCTGATTTGTAAGCGTGTTAACCTTGCAAGATCTTTGCTGGTGTTGTCAGACATAAGTGGCAACAGAAAGCATCTGCTGCTGACTCACCGCTCCTCCCCCTCCCCTCTCCAGAAACATGAAATCCTGACACAGGTCAATGTTGATGCTGGTGTCTGTGTCTGGCAGTGGTACAGTGCTGAATGTGGTCACATTACTGCTGCATATTGAATCACAGAGTGTGTGGTGAATGTATTGCACCAGTGGTAGGACAATCCTCACGCAGCAACATTTAGCAGCGTACAGTACATAGCAAAGCAGCATCTTAAAGTGAGATGTCACTCTCAAACATGCCATAAGCATGCAACAATGGTGTCACACAGCTTCTTGAAATGTAAAAGAGAAGTTGTACTTTCAGGAAAAATAATGCCATAAACATGGAACAATGCTCAACAAGTATTTTTTCTCTTTTTTTGGGGGGGGGGGGGGGGGGGGGAGTTATTGCTATTAGACACCGTTCCATTTTATTCTGAAGCTACCAGTTGAATTCTAAAACTGAAAAAGGGCTCAAAGTAGTAAAGGTCAAGTAGATGCAAATAACTTCAAATTCATGCAAATTTATGCACATATTTATGCACATTTTTATGCAAATGTATGCAGCTTGGAAATGAACCAATCAAATCGTGCAGGGGTAAAATTCGATGGGTTCACTTTCAAGTTGCATAACGTTGAATAAAAAGTTGCATACATTTGCATCAACTCGTTATTTAACAAGTTATTTGCATCTACTTGACCATCACTACCTCAAATTATGTTTCTTTGTAATCTAAGCAACAGTGCTTTCTGAACTCTGCTAGGAGATCAGCTGCCAAGGGACTGTCCAGAAATTTACAACTTCCTGAGGGAGTGATGGGCTGGGGCGCTTATCGCCGGCGATTCACGCTTTGCTGATCACCTGCAATTAGCAAAGTACTGCAGCATGAGTAATCCTATGGGATTAATCTCACTGCAACAATTAAAGTGGGTTTGTGATTCTTCACCATTTGCAAATGTGCTGCATGCAGCATTTTCCTGACACTTGTCACTAAACTCGGGGGTGGGTGGTATGGCGTGGCGAGGCAGAGAGTGGCGGTTGAGGGACACAGAGCCATGTCATTAGGGAGAGAACATGGCTCTGTGTCCCATCTGCCCCCAAAAGATCCACCTCAGCTTTTCTTAAAAAAAAAAAACAATTCCTGTTTTAAAAAAGCACCTCAAAAGATTTTAAGACAAAATAGATTGTAATACAGACTTGTAATTTAAACCTCTTTGTAAGTTATACTAGATAAAAAGCTAGGAATCCCTCCGTGAAACGGTCGTCAGGCTGTGCACCACAGGCACCCACTGCACCCCCACGATTTCAGCGCAGCAGCATCTTGTCAGTAACATCGCTAAGTTGTCTTCATATTGGACTTTGGCCTATAATATGCTCAGCTGTATGCTGTCTGCTTTGCATTAATCAAACTGCGCAGTGCCGGATTTCTGCCTCTCGTTGTATTTCAGTAAGTTATACTGGAACTAGACTTAAGCCTGACAAATACACGAGGAGAGCTGTGTTTAGTATAATATATATGGGACCTGAATTTAAATCTTGTCATTGTTTTTATTTATTGTTGTGATGTTAAAGTTTGAGTGCTGGTTGACATGGATTGGAATACAATTAGTTGGAAGAACACATTTTTCGAACTGACTGGAAATGTATACCTTTGGTCTTTTTTTGCTGTTTTGACTATTTTATGTTGGTAACAGAAATTCTTATATATCATTAAAATGGGACGGGATTAACCCTACAATACTTACGCATATACTGTATGTATGGGAATTATCTTAGAGTAGTTGTTTTATACTGTATATATAATTATTCAACCTTCCTTTGGCCTAAAGTAATATGTTTTGTGTAGTAAATTATTTCCCTTTTTAATAACTCTCACTGTGGAAAACCCCTTTCCACACAGGTAGTAAAAAATCTCCTTTCTTCCATCTCGCTTTAGCCATCGTACTGACTTAGGGATAAAAAAGGTCATCATGCCCTTGAATGTATTTGTACATGTTAATCAGGTCAGTCAGGTCACCTATCAGTCGTCTTTTTTTCCAAGCTAAACGAGCCACATTTATCCAACCTTTCTCTGTAAATGAGACATTTCACCCCTTTGATTAATTTAGCCTGTTTTTGTACCTGTTCTAAAACTTCAATTTCTTCAAAGTCAACTTCAAAGTCATTTATACATAGGAAGAAGTATACTAACATCTTGTTATTTTACTTCCTGTTTTATGCATCCCAAAATCTTATCTGCTTTAGCTGCTGCTGCTGCCTGGCATTGGCATGGTTGCTTAGTTTTCTGTCAGCTATAATTTTCAAGTCCATCTCCAAGTCTAATGTTCCAAGCTGTATGCCATTTATTTTATATATGGTGCGCTGCTGTTGGTATGTTCAAGCTGCATGTCCTTACATTTATCAACATCAAACTGCTTGGCTGCTCATATGGCCTTTAGGGAAAATGAAAACTGTCATTGCTAACCATTTGAAGCTTCTACTTTTTTACCTGCTGTGTTTATCCAGCAGCTTCATTGCTATGTAAATGATTGCTATCGGGGGCATAACTACAATCATTGGGACCCCCCCAGCAACAATTTGATGAGGGCCCCTGCAATGTTCACACCCCCTTCTTTGCCTCCCACTGTTGACCCCGGCAGCCTGAGGGCCCAGCTTTTAAAGGCCATAATGCAAGTGTTGCCATCATGATCTTCACACTGACAATATGTAGCCACAAAATCACCTTATCTGAAGGATGGACTCCTGTTGGAGAGAAATAGAGTTAGTAGTAGGGAGCCCCTTAAAGTTCTGCACCCCCTGCAGCAGCTGCTACCTTATAGTTATGTCCCTGATTGCCATGGAACAAGCATGCCATAACTGGAGTTCCAGAAACTACTCACTTCCAGGCTGGTGATTCAATAAAGGCTCTTACACACGCCGTACTAAAGGCAACGACGGGTCCGTCGTTACCTCCCGCCGGGCGGGTTTTCAGCAGACAGTACAGCGAGTGTACAGTCTGTCGGTGGACTGATAAAGCTGTTTCTGATCGATCCGACCCGTCGTTGCCTTTGATCAGATGTGTGTACGAGCCTTAAGTTGTGAAGCCATAGGGATGGTAGTGACATCTTTACAAATTCCAGCATTGCAGGCCTCATATTTCTATCGTGATAGCTTTACTTTAATGCTAAACTCTAAACAATGTACTTTGTTAACATAATCAGCATGATAAAACACAACACTGAGAACTATAAAGCAAAGACCAGATGTTTATCAGTTCATTAACACGTCGGATGTCTGAAGTAAGTTAAGAGATGAGAGCAGATTAAGGCATGTGACTTTCAAATGAACCAATCTATAACATTTTCATGTAATTTTATAGCAATATTATATGGAGCTCAGTTTGAAAATATTGCCCTTTATGATGGTGGCATATAATTTATGAAGCGCGACTCAGCTGTTTGTTTTCATTGTGCTGTAGAAAGAACAGAAACACGCAGTAAATC
Source organism: Hyperolius riggenbachi (assembly GCF_040937935.1). NCBI lineage: Eukaryota > Metazoa > Chordata > Amphibia > Anura > Hyperoliidae > Hyperolius > Hyperolius riggenbachi. The sequence continues at coordinate 241,614,779 of NC_090652.1, read as the reverse complement.
ATTCTGCACATTCTCCTTTTTTTGTCACTCTATTCCTCATTTATCTTCTAAGTTGTCAAACTCGCTTCTGTTTATTAATGAGGAGGAAAACTGTCTGTTCAAGGTTGGCGGATTCAGCAGGCACTAAAGACGATTTCCGCTGAGAAATATTTGCATCCAACCTAGCCACCTAACATGACCCCAATGCAATTTCAGCAACCAACTACCTTTTCCGTACAATAACGAAAACTCTAAAACATTTATGATGGCCAAACACAGAAAGAGTTCTATTTTTTGTTAAATTATAATACTGAAAATTAGGCACACAAATATAATGTTTGATCATTCTACCAACAAGTGTTGTGGTGGGGGTGTCAGGGCACCCTGTAAAAAAAGGCACAAGAGATAAAAAGGCGGAAGCCCAGTAGTGCAATATGTCAATATAAGGATGGAAAAAAATTGGTGAAAATAAGAATGCTACCCACAAAGGAGGGTTGCAAGGGGCAACCAACCACAGGAAGCAGGTGGAGACCATAAACCCGACTCCACTCGGGGAAGTCCCAGGGGGACCCGGAGGTGGTTGCTCTCTTGGAAAACCGGAGGCAAGTGTCCACCATGGTGGCACTGGCAACCCCGGGTATACTGTCACCACCCCTCTAACAGGTTATGTTGGAGGGTGTACTAAGCACAAAATAGGGGAAAAGAGGTGCCCGGGATTGTATAACAGTGCCAAATGATGTATACCAGTCAGCATAGGGAGCCTCTATAGAGGGCAGTGCAGCGCTGAATTAAATAGATGTACATCTTCTTTAGGCCCTTAAAGAAGATGTCCATCTATTTAATTCAGCGCTGAATCATTTGTCACTGTTATTGGCCTGAGGAAGTGGACTTAGACCCGCGAAATGCGTTGCCTGTGCTAAATACAAATCTTTTGTATGTTACAAAGATTTCGTAATTTGAGGTAAGACACCTCATTATCTTATCAGAAATAATCTGCTATCTCTCCTGCCCTCCTACACTGTCCTCTAGCAGTCAATTCAGGTTACTATACTGCCTAACTCTTCTATTACCTATACAGTTTCTTTATCCTTATAACTGCAATTAAAGCACATGTGACTGCATGATATATATATGGTTTTTTTTATACAATTTTGAAATAGCGCTAAACTAAAATAAAATTGCGCACTATACGGGGTAAAAACATCCTACAGATGCATTTTTTAATGCTAAAATTAAGAACCATAACATCTAAGTAGAGAAAGACCTGCAGCTTCTCTGATTTCTCTTTGGACTCTTTTGTGACTTTCCTGATAAGTTTCCTCTGGATTCTTGGGGTGATTTTGTTATGAAGGAAGCTCCTGGGCAGATTTATCCCTTTTCCAAGTTTTCTCAGCTTAGAGGGATGTTGTATCTTAAAGTGGTTTGTATGGGACCTAAGGATTTAGAGACTGCTTTGTAACCCATCCCAGACTGATTTAGCGGCTTTTTTTTCTCATATCTTCTGTAATTTCTTTTGAATGAGGCACAGTGTGCTGCTTCTTGAGACCTTTTAGGCAACTACCCAGCATGTTCTATTCAATTGATAGGTTGATTCACCTTTATTCAATATCAGAGAAATTTAGATCATTGGATGACTGAGCAACTAAGGGGGAAGTTATTTTTTTTTTTACATGGGTGATGTCAGTATTAGTGAATTTTCCACTTTCACAAATCAATTAAGACTTAAAAAAATTATAATTTTATTATTATTATTTCTAATGTATTTTACTATATTTGTTGGGAGACACACTTTTAAGAACTATGAATAATTAAAAATGTACTTATTCAGACAACTGTTTGTTCTCGAAGTATGGTACATGCAAAGTATAGTAGTATGACCTATACCTCCAATGTTGGTTATTTGATTGTAGAATGGGACCACTGTTAAATGGGTGGATTTTAGTACAACTGATATGTAGGTGATATGCGATTCTAAAAAAAAACAGCTCTAGACCTCGCTACTCTTCTATGCTATGTCCCTTGCTGTTTTTCTGTTGTATGTTCTTTTATGACCTCTCGCTTCCTAAAACTTAACAAGTGAAACAGAACTGATTATTTTCTCTCTGTCTCAATCCACTTCTCTGCCTGAAATAATAAGTGTCAATAACACTGCTATAACCTCAGCTTGTCAGACACGCTGCTTAGGAGTAATATCGGATTCTGCTCTCTCATTTATTCCACACGTTCACTCACTAACCACAGCCTGTCATCTCCATCTCAGACACATATCTTACATATTGCTCCCTCCGTACACATTATTATTATTATGCCCTAATCATAGCCAGCTTGATTATTGTAACATGCTCCTCGGTGGCCTACTATCTAACGGACTAGCATTTGTCCAAACCATGGTGAACTCTGCAGCTCGGCTCATCCACCTCTCTTCTTACTCAGCTGCTACCCCAGTCTATTCAGCTGTCAAAAACTGAGATGAGGCCTCTTTAAAATGGATGGCTGAACTGTGCGCTTGTGGAGATGTTAAGAGTCCCATCTGCTGGCCATGAGCGCCATTCTGGTGCAATTTAAATGCAGCCAAAGACAGCGTTAGAAAATATATGCATGCCAGCGTTTGACACGTGATAGTATTACACTGCGGCAGTAAACGGTGACATGTCTGAGCACAACCTCGGCCGCACTCAGGTGTGACTTCATGGTGGACTGCCTGTCCACTGCTCGTGCTGAATACTAACAAGTGTCAAGCCAGTGTATTAAAGCAGCTGACAGGTGGGGTATTTACCATCCTCAGCTTTGTGTCTGAAAGAAGCCTTCAGGTAGCCATAAATCTAGCGATGATGGGCAAATTTGACCAAGAGACAGATCTCTCTCTGATTTAATCTGAACGGAAAGATATCTGTCAGCTGCCCATACACCGTAGGCCAATTCCTGATAGATTTTAACATGAAAGCTTGCAGGAATTGGCCTAGTGATGCAGCCTCACACACACGCCCATGTTACACCAGCAACCACATGGGGTGCGTGTATGTGTGGAAGAGTGCGGAGACAGTTCCAGCGGCTGACACCGGCAGGTAAATTATTCATGCTTGGGGCACATTTTACACTAGGGAGGACAACGCCGAGAATTCTGTCCCGTTCGTTACCCTTCACGATATCGCACAATGTTACCACCGTGCACCTGATCAAGCACGTCGGCCTGACATCTTGCAGCATGTTCAATTGATACAAGTGACCAACTTGATGTTGCCTTGTATAGCCACCTTCACTCTAGCCCACAAAGCTCTACACAGTCTGTATCCTCCATAGATTTCCTTATTAGTTGATTTTAGATTTATTTTTTTTTGCAGATTTTCAGGATGTCTGAGTTGGGGTACCTTAATTATTGTTTCTGTATAATACAGCCTCCTGAAATTAGTAAAGGGGCATCTTTATTTGTTTATTTTTTTATTGGCTTAGAGGCTATTTCACCCCCGGGAAGCTCCTTGGCTCTCTCTGGGCTTGATTCACAAAATAAAAACTTTGCACGTGCAAACTAGGGTGCTAAGTAGTTTGCACTCTAGTATGCACATGCAAACTAGAGTGCAAACTAGGGTGCAAACTACTTAGCACCCTAATTTGCCTGTGTAAAGCTTTTAGGCATGATAACTGAGTTTTTAGGCGTGATAACTAAGTTATCACGCTTTTGTGAATCAAGCCCCTTGACTTAAAATCTCCATGATGCATCACTCCCAAATATGCAAATCATCGCTTTACGGCCCTTAAATTCAGTCACACATCCGGAACCCCTGTTGTATAATGAGCCTGTAGCTTATACATTTTACAGAAGCACACCATTCCAACATGCATACATGTGTTTTTCAGACTTTATGGTCCTCATCAGTGCATGGCATGGATTGATATGGCTCTATATAGCTATGTGGGTATTTTAAAATTAGAGACAGCAGCTTGCATCCTTGCTAAGTGGGAAATACATAAAAAAAAAAAAAAAAGGAGTGATGGAAAAAAGGGAGATAAGCCAAACTGGCCAACGAGGTGAGGGCTCCATTAAGGAGGATCTGGGGAGAATCAAAGACATTGAATTACAGAAACAGAAGAATGAGAGGGAAAACTAATAAATGCATAAAGTGTAAGAACAGCCGATGTTCTCAATATATTTCCTTACAGACTATTAGAAAGATTGAATTGGGGTACCTAAAGGCCACGTTTAAAAGTTGTGGTTATGGTATCACTTTAACTAAAAGCCCTATAAACCTGCTGAACTTATAGGGACACTGAAGTGGAAAAAAATGTATGATATCATGAATTGGTTGTGTAGTAGGGGTAATTACTAGAACATTGGTAGAAAAAAAAACTATTCTCATGTTTTTCTTTTCAGTTATACAGCTTTTTTTTATAACATTGCATCATTCTCTAATGCTGGGTAGTGATGTCGCGAACCTCTGATTTTCGGTTCGCGAACCTCCGCGAAAGGTTCAGTTTGCGAAAAAGTTCGCGAACCGCAATAGACTTCAATGGGGAGGCGAGCTTTGAAAATTAGAAAAAATTCTACCAGCTGGAAAAATGATAGAAAACATGTTTCAAGGGATCTAATACCTGGAGGACAACATGATTGAGTGAAAAAAACATCAAAAGTCCCAGGCAAAAATCTAGATTTCACATAAACCCCTATTTTAAGGTCAATATTTAATTACAGGCCTGTCCTGTCCTTCCCTCCTTCCCTTCTACCTATTCCTACCGGAGGGAGGAGGGTCTCATCTGACAGAGAATTATAGTATTTTAAAAGCCAGCTTACATACCATGGCTGGGAATTGAACCCAGGCCAGGTCCCACTGTGTGGTGGGCAAGTACCTTAACCGCTGTACCACCAACACTACTAACTGAAGCTAGCCTAGCATGTACCATTTCTGCTCAATCCAAGAGAAAAAAGACAAATAACATTTATATCACGCTTTTCTCCTGGCGGACTCAAAGCACCAGAGCTGCAGCCCCTAGGGCACACTCTATAGGCAGTAGGCCTTTCCTTTTGTGTTCAACAGTTGTCCAAAGAGAACCCCAGATAGCCAGGCACTGTACCACCAACACCACATGCTGAAGCCAGCCTAGCATGTACCATTTATGCTCAATCCATTTATGCTCAGAAATACAAGAGAAAGAGAGAGAGAGAGAGAGAGAGAGAGAGAGAGAGAGAGAGAGAGAGATTAATCTACCCGGCTATCTGGGGTTCTCTTTGGACAACTGTTAATGGTGCAATGGTTAAGGTCTCTGCCTCTGACACAGGAGACCAGGGTTCGAATCTCGGCTCTGTCTGTTCTGTAAGCCAGCACCTATTCAGTAGGAGACCTTAGGCAAGTCTTCCTAACACTGCTACTGCCTATAGAGTGTGCCCTAGTGGCTGCAGCTCTGGTGCTTTGAGTCCGCCAGGAGAAAAGCGTGATATAAATGTTATTTGTCTTGTCTAATTTTTCTCTTGGATTGAGCAGAAATGGTACATGCTAGGCTAGCTTCAGTTAGTAACATTGGTGGTACAGCGATTAAGGTACTTGTCCACCGCACAGTGAGACCTGGATCAATTCCCAGCCAATGTGAGTTGGCTTTTATGCTACAAATCCTTAAAGGGAACCTAAACTGAGAAGGATATGGATTTTTCCTTTTAAAATAATACCTGTTGCCTGAATCGCCTGCTGATCCTGTGTCTCTAATACTTTTAGCCACAGCCCCTGAACAAGCATGCAGATCAGGTGCTCTGACTGAAGTCAGACTGGATTAGCTGCATGCTTGTTTCAGGGTGTGATTCAGCCACTATTGCAGCCACAGAGATCAGCTGGACTGCCAGGCAACTGGTATTGTTTAACAGGAAACATCCATATCACTCTCAGTTAAGGTTCCCTTTAAGCAACCTAATGTTTCTCTTGGATTGAGCAGAAATGGTACATGCTAGGCTAATTTCAGTTAGTAGTGTTGGTGGTACAGTGGTTAAGGTACTTGCCCACCACACAGTGAGGCCTGGGTTCAATTCCCAGCCACGGTATGTAAGCTGGCTTTTGAAATACTATAATTCCCGGGCAGATGAGACCCTCCTCCCTCCGGTAGGAGGGTAGGAGGGTGGAGGTAGTGAGTAATATACCAGAGCCTAATTAAACTCTCCCTAGCAGAGTGTGTGTAGTAGCTGTCCCTTAAGTAATTAGTGTAGGCAGACGAGTGAGTAAAACGGCACAAGGACCTTGCCTTTTATAAGGGGTGGGGGTGGGGCTCCAGGCATGAGTGCAGTCTGATTGGCAACAATATGCCTGCTGACTGTGATGTAGGGGGTCAAAGTTCTGCTCCATAGAGCATTATGGGGTGAATCGAACTTCTGTAAAATTTTGCCTTCGCCTGGAACCGTTCGCCGGCGAACCGTTCGCTACATCTCTAATGCTGGGCATACACAGCTCGTTTGTGCGCCGGAATCGAGCCGCTGGCTTGATCCCAGCGCGTCCCCGCGGGCGCCCTGATCGATTCCCGCTCGTCCCCACGGGCACTTCCTTATCTGCGCTTTGTTTCTTCCATTGTCCGCCCAGAGGGATCGAGCGCGGTATTGAGACGACACGGTGATCGGACACGTCGGATATTATCAATCGAGCCATCAGCAGCTCAATTGATAATGAAAAACGACCCGTGTATGCCCAGCATAATACTTGCAGTTTACACATTAATCAGCATTCTAAACATTTTTTCAGGACAGGCAGTGAACTTTTGACCTGTCCTGAACTGTTTTCTGCAAAAGAAAAACACAATACAGTTGAGATAACCTAATCAGAAGTCAGAGCTCTCCACAACTTTCAAAGTCTCAGAGCTCAATGGCTATTTGCATAGATAACAACTGGAGTTTCTTAACTCTTCATAATTTTTTTTCCGCTTCAGTGTCTCTTTAATGCTGAATACACACGGTGCGTTCCCGCACTCGATTTCCGGCTCGATTCCCGTCGATTCTTTTATTTCCAACATGTCCGATTTGCATTTCGATGGATCGTTAGGTTGATTTGGCAGACTTTGCATGCGAATCGACCTAACGATCCATCGGAATGCAAATCGGACATGTTGGAAATAAACGAATCGACGGGAATCGAGCGGGAAATCGAGTGCGGGAACTCACCGTGTGTATTCAGCATAAGGCTTACTTGCTCTTATGCCACACACACAGAAGGAGCATATTATTTACAGATAGTTTTTTTTTAATGTGGAGTTGTTATACTAAAGTTCCTCAAGTAGGCAGCTGCGTGCACATAAATTACCAATGGCTACCACACCTTACTGGATGCTTCAATGTAATAACATGGGATTATTCTCATGTACAAGCAAGTGCAATATAACTCCTGCATTACTCATTATCCGATTTAGTCATCTCAGTTTATTGGCTCAGTTACCATAAAAAGAACATAGATAGGGACACCAAGAAAATAAAATATAGTGTAGTATGTACTGGTAATACGGGATGAAGTTGGTAGAGTAAATACAAATATACTCACAAAGCAGGGTTACCTCAAAGGCAACCACTGTAAATGCAGGTGGGGAGATTAGACCTGACCTCACTCAGGATTAAGAAGTCGCTCTCCGTAGATCAGGAAAAAAGAGGATGACACCCCTCCACCAAGTGTGGACGTAGAACAATGTAACAGGGATACAGAGGTGCCAGAAGAATAAAAATGTCTAAAAAGTAAAACATTTGTGGAGGCGGTGGGGGACTTACCTGCTACAAACAGACACGAGATATGCCAACAAAGTTTAGCAGAACAAATGTATTTACATACGCCAGGGGAAAATGCTGGACAAATATACTCACATACGGCAGGGGAATTAGGCAATAGGTAGGAGTTGGTACAGTGCAGGTCTGTAGCTGGGCCAAGCGCCTGATGATGCGGGGTCATACCTGCGAAATGCGTTGCATTTTCCCTTGGCACATGTAAATAAATTTGTTCTGCAAGCAAATCATGACATAAAAAGTTAACAAAACCCTAAAGTACGAGATAAAATTACAGACACAAAAGCAATGTATCATGGAAGGTAGGAATGATTTGGGGTGTTTTTAATCAATGGTAATTTTCTTCATTCAGTTCTCACCAAGGCCTCTTATTATTATTAGAATAATTGAAAATGAAGAAAGATAGAATTTTAACAATACATTTTTTACCTGTTGCCTGTTATAATGCGGGGCGCTTAACACATATTCCTATGGTGCACCAATAAAAGTCTTATCAAACCATTTCCAGTCAGCCTGGCGGCTCAGCAAAGCACTTAAAAGAACACAGCTAGGTTATATAGCATGCAAGAGGCTGTCAGTGCACTACAGATCAAATATATCACACCTTTGGAATGATCTCGCTTTGTCTCAATAGCAGAAATGAAAGCCGCAAGCCTAGTCCTGTGCTCCGAGACTCTGAAGTGTAGAGACGGCACACTCCACACTAAATGTCAATACTCTCTGTACTTTAAATGGTGTTATAATGAGGTACAGAGGACTACAGGGCTTACTCAATATCACAGTGCAAGGACACATAGCAAATGTAGCACCTACAACATACAGGCAAAATCCAGCTGGCACTGCTTAGGTTTAAAGGACACCCGGGGCGAAAATAAACTAATGAAATAAACGATTGTATCTATCTTCCTTCTCCTAAAAATGACTTTTAAAGATATCGCGTCATCACGGCGGCCGGCGTGAAAGTACTGCGCATGCGCGATTAAAGCGCGCATGCGCCGTACTGCCACGCTGGCCGCCGTGATGACGCGAGGCGGCCGGCATGTGACGTCAGCCGCATCATACGCGGAAGGAACAGCCCGACACTCAGCAGAGTGTCGCCCGGGCTGCGGCCGGTCAGCCATTCCGGAGCGGGGACTAGGAGAATAGCCAGGACGCCGTCGTGGGACCTCCCGACCAGCACTGGGCTGGAAAAAGCCCCGGGTGAGTACAACTTTCTTTTTTTACTTGAGCTCGGAGTCCCTTTAACGGCGAGCCATATCGGGACAAGATGAACATGACAAAATCCCCGATGCTGTACCCCAAATAGTCCCCATGCTCCATATATTACCTGTCCGGGGCCGTCGCTAACTCCAGGCTGGCTCTGGGCGCAGTCCCCTGTCCATACACATGCCCCACGTGGTTGCTGTTGTGTACAGGGGCGCATTTGTGACGTCACACACTCACCCCACGTTACTCCGGCAACCACGTGAGGCGCATGTATGGATGAAGGAGCCCAGAGCCAGCGGTGGACAAGTGGCAGACATGGACTGGTAATGTATAGTGCACGGGGCACCGGGGGGAAACACTGACCATTAGGCTGGACAGTGCCGGGCAGGCGAGGCGCGGATGCAGCGTCAGAAGGCCATTTCCGGACAACTTTCAGCATTAAATTGATTGGGAATTGGCCTGCGGTGTATGGGAAGGCAACAGATCTCTCTCCAATCACATTTAATCAGAGAGAGATCTGTCTCTTGGTTGATCTGCCCACACATCGTCAGATGTATGGGCATTTTAGAAGTTTAACCCTTAAACAAAAATAAAATAAAATAAAAATAAAAAATACAGGACTCCAAGAAATGTCCCTCTCAATGCAGGTTATCTTTAACATGATAATATTATTATGAGAACAGCCATAGACAAAAGACCACAGATGTAATTAAGGTTAATTAACAGAGGAAATGGTGCAGAACTTCACCTTTTTTGATGCAACAAGTTCACAAACATAACTACGATTATTCAATTTATAAAGACAGGTGCAAAAAAAAAAAAAAATCAGGAGAAAAAAATGAAACAGCTCTCCAGAGCAATTCAACATAAACGTGATATCATTCAACAGCTGAAACTGGATTGGTTGCTTTGGGAAACTGATCTGATTTCGGTCCAGTTTTTTCCGATACCATCTTGTGAAATCCTTCCAATTGTATTTCAGGACCTGAATGTTAAAATGGTTATATGCAGGGCCGGTTCTGTCATGAAGCAAGGTGAAACATCTGCATCAGGCCCAGAGATTACAGAGGCAGCATTTTTATACTGTGAGCGAGGTGAAGAGATCATCATTGGGGAAAAGCAGCTTGTTGCGCTGTGTGAGGACAGCGAGTGAGGAGGGTGAAGGCACGAGGCAGCAGTGTTTCATTTGAAATCAGAGTAAATTGTCAGATGCTGTGCGATCATTCCAAATCGGGAAGAAGGAGGGGGGGGCGCACATGCTCACAAGTCTGCCTCAGGCAGCAAAAAGTCTAGGACCAGCCCTGGTTATATTGCTGCTATTCTTGGTGCCATACTAGCAGCATGATCTGGGCCGGATTTCTGGCAAGGCCACATAGGCCATGGCCTGGGGCACCAGAAATCTAGGGGCGAAACAGTAAGGGGCAGTAAAGCTGTTTTATGCAGCCATCCCTATCTACAAAGACAGCTTTATCCTTTGAACTCTCTGTCCTGTACTTGTCGTCCCTGCAAGACCTGTAAGCTCTATCCTGCAGGTACACATCAGCCTAACTATGGTGACACAATGGGTCCATCATTAATGAGATGGCAAACATAACATAAAAGTTCTTAAGGAAAACATAACTAATAATCTATACACGTATTACTAAAATAGTTTTTGTCTGTGACATCCAATGATGGAAAGTAAGTAGAATTCTCATTGGGGCACACAGAGATAACAACCATACAGATGGTATAGTTGGCCTTGGGCGGCAAAAAGTACAAATCCGGCCCTGAGCATGATAGTTTATTAATGTGATTATTTTACTTAGAATCCATTCACAGTTCTCCACTTTACATATGCTTTGCATACTGTAACAAATGTGTAAGATGGGTGCTGTGCTGTATTTTTTAATATCACAAAGAAGCAGTATGCTTTACCTGCCTGTTGCCAGCTCCACGCTTTGTTCGCCTACACACTCCCCACGTGGTTGCTGGCGTAACGCGGGCGCATGTGTGACATCACCCACGCGCCCACATATATGCCGGCAACCACATGGGGAGCGTGTATGAACAGTTTACATTATAAAGGAGGGGGGGGGGGGGTCATCGGCCAGGTGGCAGATGCAGCGACACAAGGCCGATTCCTGAGAGATTTCATGGTGAAGTCAGTTGGAAATCAGCCTGTGGTGTATGGGAAGGCAACAGATCTCTCTTTAGGAAGGATAGAGCACGCAGAAAAGGTAGTGGGGTTTATATCTGGGTTCAAAATTATTTTACAACTACTATGAACGATGAACTGCATGAAGATTGTGAAGATGTGGAGTCCATTTGGATAAATATTCATGGTGGAAAGAACTGTTGCCAATTGCTTATTGGGGTGTGCTATAGGCAGCCACATGATACTGCAGAACTGCAGTTACTACAGCAGATTGGGAAAACTGTAAGTAAAAGTGAGGTCATAGTTATGGGTGACGTCAACTATCCATTCATCGACTAGGATATTGAAGCTACTTATTCTGGTAAAAGTGGCAGGTTTCTGAAACACTACAGGACAGTTACTTGACTCAAATGTTAATTGAACCAACTAGAAGGAATGTGCTACTGGATTTGGTCATTCCAAATAGACCACATAATGTATCAAATGTGTGGGCTTAAGAATATTTGGGGAATAGTGATCACATTATGATAATGTTTGATCTGATGATTAAGAGGCCGTGGAGTAGCAGAACAACTAAAAGTATGAATTTTGATCATGCAAAGTTTAATTAACTCAGGGATAATCTAGGTTTGGTGGACTGGGATGGTATACTACAAGGGAAGGACACTAAAGAGAAATTGCACATTTTTATCATATGCATCTCCACTGAGTTCTGCTACACATGATCTACTCTACTGTCTGCCCCTCAAAAGGTGCTGGATTTCCTAGTATGGAGGCTTCACAACAATAGCGTAGGGCAAGCAGGCATTTGGACTTCAGCTTGATTTTATCTAGACTCTGTAGACTCCAAGTTTGCTGCATTGTTAATGCAATTAAGCTGGTAAGGCTTCATAGTATGCAGCATTACTCATGATATTTCTATTAGCTCACATCTTCTAAAAATGAACTCCGAAGCTACGTTCTCATGGACAGCTGGAAGCAGTGAGTTCAATACCTGGCAGCCAATTTAGGGTGTCAGCCAAGCATTTGCAGACGTGTGAAGGCATCTGAGATTGGCAGTGATGTGGCCCATCAACTACCCTTCATCCTAATTCACTGCTATTTAAGTGGATTGCAGTCACCAGATGTGATGAGATGAAGTTTTAATGACACTATAATTGGGCAGTTAGCCACCACCTGTCTGAATGAACAGATTAGACAGTTTTGCCTGGAGGCTAAGACATATTGATCAAAAATTAGGGCTTTGGTTTCATCAATAGAGCAATGAACATGCATTATTAATTTTACTCTATTTTTAAAGAGTACCTCCAGGATGAATAACAGAACCGGTCATGTCAGTCGCTATCTTAATTCTGCAGGATCATTAAGGGGCGGGAGGTGGTGGTCTCAGAGTTAATTACATACCTGATCCACCCTAATTCAGACACAGGTGACGCTCCATCCCCTTCCTTGGGAATGTAGTGGCAACCATGTTTCCAAAAGTCTGCTGAAGCTCTTCAGAAACCTCCGTCTGCATTGCCGTGGTCTGCCCCTAGCTCGACAAACACCAATTACGCCGCAGCTTCCAAACTGGGGGCGGGACACAGCAACACAGATGGGGATGGCTAGAGCCACCACACAAATTTTTTTGAAAAAGCTACAACTGCATCAGCGTGACAGTGGGTGCGGGCGCGGCCCTGCCGAGCATGTGCAGAAGAGCGCGGCTGGCCAGATTACCAAAAGGGATCTTAAGAGTAGATCGGCGGAAGAGGACGGCAAGGGACCCCACACACCTAATGGGGCTGTAGGAAGATCCAGGTAAGTATAAACACCCCAAACCATCCATCTCATGGTCTCTTGAAGACAGAGCCTGGCAAGACAGACTGTCTTTTATACTTCAAGTATTCTTTAAGATACTGCCACTCCATCACCAGCACAGTACAGTATAAGCTGTTACTCTGTGTCTGTACAAATAAAACAAAATAGCTATGGAGTGCACTAGTCCATGTTATTCTGACTAATCCACCTCCCTTTACTGGATGTAATTCATCCCTCTCCATTCATTATCACCTGTGCAGGCGCACTTCAGAAAACACTAAACTTAATGGGATTGAGGGAGTAGTTAAATGACCCGCTATGATTTTCCAGGCTTTGATGGTTGCTTTAATTGTAGGGTAATTGGGTATAGACAAGGTTTTATAAATACTAGAGGCCAATAAAAAGTCTTTAAGTTGGGACCCTATTAAATCGCTTTTTTACTTGTTACTTTGTGTTTAAAATCAATAAAACTTCTCAGTGGAAGAAAAGATAGCTGTGGATTGCCATCAAAGTAGGCCTTCAAAGTAGGAGTCCTTTTTAAAAGCAAATACATTTTTTTATAACAACTTCCTATAGTAACATAATAATAATTCCAGTATTTGTATAGTGCCTTTCTCCTGTTGGACTCAAAGTGCTTGCGAGGCAGCTATAAGAGCACTCTCTGTAGGCAGTAGCAGTGTAATGCTGGGAATACACGGGTTGATTCTGGCGCTCAGTTCTGTGCCCGATCATTTTACTTGCTCAATTCTCTTATCTTCCACTCGTTTTTCTTTTTTCAATTAACTTCAATGGTGAATCAAGCGGCAAAACAATCGAATGGTGATCGGACATGTCGGAAATTATCTATCGGAATCGAGCCGTGTATTCTCAGCATTAGGGAGACTTGCCCAAGAAATTCCTTACTAAATAGGTGCAGCTTATTGAACAGGCAGAGCACTTAACCAGTAAACTATGCAGCCAGATAGTCAATATCTTAACTAGCTACATCCACATGCTAAATGGAACTTGGCAATTATGCTTCATCTTTCATTTATCAACATTACAAACCATCTGCCATGATCCTTCTGTAGATTGACACTATCCTGCTGACTGGAACATTACTTTCTATTTCGTAATACATAGATCCTAACCCTGACCCTTCCAGGACCCCGGTGTTAACAATTGGCCATTTTGACTATGATTTGATGATTTACTGATACTCTTTGTCATGGCCAGTTCCCCACTGAGTGGCTGGCAGTTGAAGGTTTTCAAAAATGGAGTAAAGGGTGATCACGCCTGTCAATTACTAGCCCTAAATGCCCATGTGGAATTCACCACTCATTTGAAGATAGAGTAAACAACAGGCAAATGATCCACAACTGAAAGGTGGCTGCATATGTATTAGTATGTCGCCAGTGAGCTGAGCACAGGGTGAGCCAAATGACAGCTCACCCTGCTGATGCTCATATACCTGGCGGTGTTAAATACTATTCCCCCTCCGAATTGTAGGACCTTGGAGGAAAATTTAATTCGGGATCCAGCGATAACCAGGAACACCAAATTACCCTTACGCACCCTGCTGCTATAGCATTGTTTAGTTTCGGCGCTGAACACTATAACAACCTGCTTCAATGTGGCTGACTGCACAGTAACTGTGCTGATCATTGTGAACCTAAACTAAGTACACACACACAATTACTGTCACCTGTGGTGTATCGGGACTAGACTTCTTGGGTGACAGGTTGGGGCTGAGGTTTACAGACAAAGGGTTATTGGCCTAGAGACTACCAACACAGCTCATGCTACTGAGGGAGGAGGGAGGAATGAGGAGCATGATGGAGCGGCTTCTGATGGATGTGGCAGGAAAACAATACACTCAAGGAGCATTCAGGCATCTTTGTCAGTAACAGTCCAGCATGTTGGATGTTTAGGTGACATGTCCTATCCATTCACTAGATTCTGCCTCGACTGAATGTCATTTAGTGGATGTACACAGCCTTAGCCGTATCTAGATGCACTGCATTACATAAAATGTTTTTGAAGCTTTAGAGGTTAATTGGTTTACAGTTTACAGACAAACTGTACTTTTATTAAAAATTTGTAGTAAACCTGTGTCCATGCTTTGCACGTCTTTTGCAATTATATGTCATCTTTCTTTATGCTTACTGCATATAGCAGGAGTTATTCATTTTCTACACCTGCACTAACTGAGTGAATGATGGTTGGCTTTGCATTCTACTTTGCCAGTCTCAGTTAGCAACACTATCAAGTAGGCGGTATTGCTTATGCTCCCCCCCCCCCCCTTCCCCAAGAAGTTAAGCAGACTGAAATAACTTTTGCTAGTGGCATTTAGGGCTGAACTAGAAGAACTGCTGGTTTCTCATCAATTCGTCCAAAACCAAAGCTTTATTTTAATCACTTCCCAACCACAGGTTTTTACCCTTAAAAACCAGAGCAATTTTCACATCACGCTCCTCCCATTCATTCGCCAATAAATGTATTGTTACTAATCAAACAGAAATAATTTATATGGGGTTTTTTTTACACAAATTAGCCTTTTTTGGTGGTACTTTTTGTTAAGAATGATTTTATATTACATACATTTTAAAGGGAATAATTAGAAAGAAACAGAAACAAAAACATTATTTCTCAGTTTTCGGCCATTATAGTTTTAAAATTAAATTTACTGCTGTGGATAAAACCCACACGTTATTTTCCCATTTGCCCCGGTTATTACACCATTTAAATTGTGTCTCTAATATAATGTATGATGATAATAATTTATCTGCAAATAAAGATGCATTTTTTCAGTTAAGTGATTTTTAATACTATATATCTGTAACGATAGGTGTCAGCAACCAGAGAGAGAATCTGATTCTTGGCGATCTGCAGTATCCCCAAGAATACAGATATACCTGATGATTGGGGATATGCAAAATCGCCAATAATCAAATATGTCTAACCTCTAGACACCTGAGTGTGTAAGTGTTTGGTGCAACAGTGACCTTTGGACCACCGGGGTAGCAGGTGGTCCAATAAGTAGAGAAGACTCTACTGCAGTCAAGGACACCTGGAGAGGGAGTCCCTGACTGATAAGGAGCAGTGTCCCCTCTGTAGAGCAGGGGACCCCTGCGGGAAGGCTGGACACCCTGAGGGGGGGGTGACAGCCAGAAGGTAAGACAGGCCGGGTCGGCAACAGAGTATCAGATATGCAAGGTACCAAATCAGAGATCAGAAGAATAGTCAGGAAAGCTACAGGTCATAACAGATATCAGAACAAGACCTAGTCTGAGGTGTGAGGTCCGTGATCTCAACACCCTGGAGCTATGCTAGAGAACAACACAGATGATATACAGTATTCCTAGTCTGGGGTGTGAGGGCCGTAATCTCAACACCCTGGAACTATGCTAGAGAATAACACAGATGATATACAGTATTCCTAGTCTGGGGTATGAGGGCCGTGATCTCAACACCCTGGAACTATGCTAGAGAATAACACAGATGATATACAGTATTCCTAGTCTGGGGTGTGAGGGCCGAGATCTCAACACCCTGGAACTATGCTAGAGAATAACACAGATGATATACAGTATTCCTAGTCTGGGGTGTGAGGGCCGTGATCTCAACACCCTGGAACTATGCTAGAGAATAACACACATGATATATAGTAACTGGCTAAGTGTGGATTCCCAGGTCCTCCTGGGAATCCAGGAGCGTAGCGTAGCTCTCTATCTGTGTGCACTACTAGGTCCAGCAAGCCCAGACATATGTTGCTGCGGGGAAACCAACGCACTGGACGCGGAATCCGCCGCCTTACCGTCAGAACACGCGGCGGCCCCCACGCCATTCCTCCCATGTGCACCACCAGTTCCAGACAACCCAGACGCATGCTGACGCGGACAAACCGCCGCATCAGACGTGGAATCAGCCGCCTTACTGTCAGAACATGCGGCGGCTTTTCCGCTATTCATCACAATATCTAATTAAAAGCCTTTATTTGTAAAATTCACAGTAAATATACCCTCATACATGTCTGTATGCGATTTCACAGTTTACACATTTTTTTGTGCATATCAATGAAGGAAATTTACATGAAAGTGTATCTTATTAACTTCAAAATCGCACACAGTTAAAAGACTTTCGTGCAATTAAAAAAAAAACCAAAAAAAACCTAGAAAATTAAAAATCAACAGAATAAGCAACACCATTGAAATACATTAGATGTCCAATGAACATAAGAGGTCTTTTAAATTCCTTGTTAGCCCCTTACAAAATCCTAGTGGTTCTGGTTCATCATAACTTAGCTAGAAACACTATAACAATTATAATATTAATGATACAACAAAAGTAACACAAATAACAAAAGAAACCAAACCAAGCTGAATTTAAAACCCCCAAACTAATGATATAATGATTTGTATGTGTAGAACGGATAATGAATGGAACATTAGTAGCAAAGAAAATAGTCTCATTTTTTTAAAAAATTAACATTCCATCATACTGTCACAGTTGCAGTTTTTAAACCATGCTCTGTCTTTTAAGCTATAAAACAAAGCAGAAATAATGACTATTGAACTTTCATGACGTAAAACCTTATCACAAGCTGTCTATCTCACTGTTACTTGGCTGTTTAAGTGCTTTAGAAAAGCAGACTGTATTCCGCCCAGTGGGTTTAATAGCTCAGAGGAGCTCTTTTGTATAGATACGAACTGAAGTTTTTTTTTTAACTCTTCCTGTATTAGAAAACAATATGACATTATATTTGCTCCTAATGTTCTCTTTTTGTGTGTGTGTGTGTGTTCTACAGTATTTCTGAGCTGTAATACTCATAAAATTAATTATCTCATAAGTTTATTTTTTCGCTTCAGGTTTGCATTAAATGGTCAACACTGATTTCTTCTCTATATTAAAACCAAACTCCTGCATAGCATAAAACGTTATAGAAAATTCAATGCGATTAGTATTTACCATAAGGATTAACAGATTGGGCTTCCAGATTCATTCATTCTGTATATAAGCAATAACAGCCACCTTGAGAATTCAGCATACATTCCCATAATTTAACAGAGAGAGAGAATGTTATATTAGTATATGCTATATATGCTGTGAGTGCAAGTTATTTATGAGAGTACCTGAGTGGCCGGTGAATTTAATGGAGAATTAAGTTTCTTGGAAGGTTGTCTGCAGCGTCCTGTCCCAGCATGGTTACAATGCAGAGGACAATGTAGTGGCAGGTGCTGTTTCCAGCAGATCCCACGGTGGGTTGGAACAGCAACAGAAGCCCTCCTCCTTTTTTCACATTGGTTTACATTAGCTAAGTTGTCAGCTACAATACAACTCATAGACTTCAGGAATGGCACAGAACTACCTATGCTCCTATTTGCTGTCACATTACATTGCCCTGGTCTACTGATAACACCATCAGAAATTAACTCTACACATAAACCCGCATTTACAAAGCTAATCTAAAAACTCACTTACAAAGAATGATCTCTAACCAAACATCTAGTTCTGTCCCATAGACTGACCTTTGCACTTTGTGTTTTCAAGGGAAAAGGTGAAGTCAGATGAAATATTAACCCGATTTTCAACAGACCCAACCATTTCTGCCATGTTTTTTGATTTATTTAAAAAAGTAAACATTGACATTCATGGAAACGCTAGCTAACAGCAGTGAGGTTGGTAACTTACCAGGAACAGAAATAACAGTGTTAAAGCGGTATAAAACCCTGACATAATATTCAATAAAAACAGGTTTTCCTACTTTTTATATGCCATACGGTTATCATATTTGCATTTGCGCATAAGTATTATTATTCATTTAGATATTATAGGTTCCCAAAAGTACAGTTTTTTGCTTTGTGAGCTGACTTTGCATTTTATTAATAACTGGTTTTATTTATTATGTAGTGAAAGCAGACATGCTTTGACTCTCTGTCTGTGTGGAACTGCTTCTCCACAGTCAATAACAACAATAACAATAATATTTATATAGCGCTTTTCTCCCTGGGGACTCAAAGCGCTGTGACCCTGCATTATGCAGTCTCAAAGGCTAGGGAAAAGAGGTGAGTTTTTAGCCTTTTTTAAAGCTGTCCAGAGAAGGAGCCTCTCGTACTGATTGTGGAAGTGAGTTCCATAGAGTAGGGGCTGCATAGGAAAAGGCCCGAGCACCAAATGTTAAGTGTATCCTGGGAATAACCAGCTTCATCTTGTTGGCAGAGCGGAGGGTGCGTGGAGGGGCATAAAGTTCCAATAGATCCGCTATGTATTTGGGTCCCATGTGGTGTAGAGCCTTGAATGTCAGCAGGCAGATCTTAAAATTGATTCTCCATTTTACTGGCAACCAGTGAAGAGTTTGCAGTACTGGGGTGATGTGTGAGCTGCGGGGGGCATTGGCTAGGAGTCTGGCTGCAGCATTCTGTACTAGCTGTAAGGGGCGCAGAACCTTATCTGTAGATCCGATTAACAGGGCGTTGCAGTA